>NW_028270139.1:44908703-45208703 GCF_037043375.1 Chiloscyllium plagiosum
AAAATCTCCTTGATTTACTGGTGAATGGTCCAGATAAAGTTGATGGTGGATCTTCATATGGTAGTGCTTGTTTATTTGAGATTTCAGAATATCTGCCATTTCCAGTGAAAAGGAATTAGACTAAATCCACAACAGATCTTGGATAAAACTAGGATAAGAAGCCGGTTTAAAAAGAAAATCAGGTTACAACTGAGGCCCTGAAACTTCTAATTGGAAATGTTCATTTAGTGTCCTAAAGTTTCAGCATTTTACACCTCATTTTGTTTGGGCTTTTTAAATTCCAGCAGTGGCAGGGTAGTGTTGTGCTTATGTTAACAACAGCGATACACTTGTAGAAGGATAGGCAGAAAGACATTTGAAAAATATGAAGGAGTACACATTAACAGAGTGAAGGTTTTTTTTTAAGTACATCATGTACATTTTTGCATAATGTTCCTATCCTGGTTACTAAAATCCAACTGTTTAGAACATGAAGCCAACAACTTCCATACACTAATGTTATAGGGATCAAAATTATACTCCAAACAGTTTGAAATCCAAGCAAGTGAGAGTTCTCTCCTCAGAAATTCTCACACTGGCGTGAAGTTAGACCAGGCTGCCACATATACAGTGAAAATTTGGCATTGAAACTAGGCAAAATTGCCATATAAATGCATATTTTGAAAAAGACTCTGCAATGATAATAGTACTCATTGTTTTTAAAGATGAGATAACATAGACGAAAAATGGTAAAACAATACTAAGACTCTTGACAAAACAGTAGAACACACAGATACAGGCATTATTCCAGGGCTTTGTAATGTACAGTCTCAGATCGTGTCACAAAAAGTGTTTACAAAATATACACAGGCAGGTCCGCAAACAGATATATAGAGGAAGGGATGCAAAAGATCAAAAGCACGCCTGATTTCCAGAAGCAGAAGGAAAAGACCCATAAAATAAAATGTAATGCAAAACTCTGGAAATAAAATGGTTTAGGAAGAACCTCAGAAATGTATGTAAAATATTCAATGGTGTAAGTAAGGCATGCCCAGAATACTATATTAGACTAGAAGGACATTGAATTTGAATTACTTAAAGCAAACTTAATCAAATAAAAGTCGTACTTAAAGACTGATAAATGTATGTAATAAGCAGCCAGGCAAGTAAGTAAGGACAAAATCATTCAGAGTATTCAAAATGCAATTGGATGCTATGTAAGTGTAAATGTATAGAGGGCTAAGCTCAATGGCCAAATTAATTTTCATAGGCTTGACTCTTTATTTGCCCAAGGAGTTTCTTTCATTAGGATTTGGATCATTGTGGCAATCTGCTACAAAGCCTTTATTTCTTATTTAAAAATTACAATAAAAAGGTGCTGGACTTTTTTGGTATTTAAAACTTTATGTCTTGTTATTTCAAGTTAATTTGCATGGAGTTAAAACATTCTGTAAATGCTGATATACATTAAACTGCACTACTGAATAAATTAGGTTTTTGGTAGTTATAAAAGACACATCTGATGCAGTTACACTATCATTTGAAACAAAATGGTGAAAATTCTTTCCTAACTCAATTCTGAAAATTATACTCATATGTGTGGTCCAACCTCTTGCATCTCTGTAGTGGACAGTGGCTGCCTTGTATTTCTCAGCATACGGTAACACAGTCAGTCCGTGAAGTCTTTTACTGTGTTACTGAGATGGTTGCTGTCAAAACTAAGTTCCTGAGAAAGAATGGGCCTGTGTGAATGAAGCAGGTTTGCCAAATGTACTAATATGGGGATATGACGGGATCACTGAACTGCACACATTGAACTTCTAGGAGGGTTCACAGTTCTCACCACAGGCTCCTGGCTGTAATTCACAATATCTGCCTTCACTACACGCTGTCATAAAAGAAAGAAAGAGAGATATTATGGATTGTTCAACAAATTAAACATAAAATATAAGTCAAAATAGATTTATTCAAAATTATCAGTATACTAATAATAAAATTTATCAATTGCAAGAACGTTAAATAACGTATCATTACATTGCTGCGCACAGTAAGGCAATAAAAGGTAGAATTAGCTTAGTAGTCCATAAAAATAGACATACAACACTTAATAAACTGTCTCTTACTCTGCTTGAGTTAGGTTTTGGTAAACAAAAGACAGAGAAAATATACTAAATAGTGTCAATTATACATTATGGATTTTTATCTCTATATAAACGTGCTAAGTGAATGTAAAATTTACCATATAGAATGGTGTAAATGTACATAAAATCAAGATTAAGTTAAATTCATTTCATGATAAAATAACTCTTTATAAATAAACCACATTTTGTCCTTCACTTGATGAAACATTTTCAAAGAGGAACTAACTGTTTCAAGCTTCTGCTGTAGTACCTGAATTATTGCATGGTGCACACTTTACTCCGGAATTGTGCAGAATTCTGTGATAGATTCGCATCATGTGAGTAATTTACCAACTCAGCCCTGACAATATGCTGTCAACAAAAAGATTCCAGAAATGCAAAAGAATGAGGGAATAGAGAAAAAGAATGAAAAGAACAAATGAAGACAGATTTGAAACATTTCACAGCTATAGGTATCAAGTAAATTGATCATCAATTATAGCAAAATAAAACAGTGAAGCACAAATTTCTCACATGATTTTGTTTTATCACCACTAATGACACACTTAGTTTAAATGGATTACCAGTAATGCTAAGTAATGATGATTAATAAATTTAAACTGAAATGTGTAACTACAGTGAATGAAATGTACACGACAAAATAAGTAATGAGTTAACCTATACACCATAATTTTTCTTTGCAGAATAAAGAACTGAATTAACCTGTGGTTAAAAAGATAAATTTATGTCGCATGATGTATAATTTAAAGTATTACATAATTGTCTGCTTTATCTCTATATAAAAATATGAAAGCTGCTTTAAATACAGTTTGATATAACTGTAATATAACTTTAATATAACTGTATTTTACTGTGCTAACAAAAAAAGCAATATATCGCAGGTTGGCACATAGAGTTAAATCCGCTAAAAAGTGATGCTGAGTTTGAACCCACCACTTCTCAGGGATGTGTTGTATCTACCTAACATTCTAGTCAAATTCAGCTGTATTTCTCTGCTCCGCTTTCATCATTGCATTGGTACAGCTCACACAGCTCCATCTTTCACCTTTGATAAGGGACAAGAGGAGAAGCTTCACCATCACCAAAACCACCACAAAAAGCAACACACCAGCAGTACCAGCTGGTTTTTGCTCAGCCATGCATCCCTCCACTGGACAGAACTGACACTGCTTTCATGCTGAATGCAGGTGAGGCCCTAAAACAGTCTCCCAGATAGACACGCCTGAGCATCAGCAAATCAGGAGACTCAGGTTCCCACCACAGCTCACTGCTGACATCCATAAGCTCTTGGAATAAGCCTTTTTTCCAGGTGGAATATGAGGGCACACATCATTAGTGGTCAGTAAAGTGACAATCACTTTACAATCACCTTTACAAGTATCTTTGTCTTTACCACACCACACCACACTGTCAACTAATTATGTTCTCTCTTCTCCTACACGGAGAGAAAGCAGAGAGATGTGAGTGCTCATAATGGCTAGATATATCAATACCAATCATGTCCTCAGAGTAGTTCATGAGCTAAGAACTTGTCTCAGCTCGTAGTCTCCTTTTAGTTTGAGAATTTCCACTTAAAATAATCAACAAGGAAGTTTTAGCCTTAAAGAAGATAATGGTTACTTTATTGCAAAACTATAGCATGTAAAAACACATAAAACTGATAAAATTATTAATTAAAAATTCACAAATACAAAAGTAGGTAAAGACAAAGATACTTGTAAAGGTGAAAGACTCTAAGATTGCTTCAGTCTTGAAGATTCTCCTTCTCAAGCCAAGTCATTGAAACTTGAAGTCAGTTTCGATAACTGTGATGACTTCTGTAGACCAATAATTGGTCTTTGCCTGTGGAGTGGACTTTGGTCAGGAGGATTCTGGAGAGCGAGAGAAAGTTCCTTATTCTTCATTGGTTCTGTGGTTACAGTACGTGCAGTTTGCCTGGTGTAATTCAGCAAAACAGCAGCTGATTTTATATGCCATCCTCCCTGTGCTCTCTTTGACTGAGAATGGTCTCTGATGCATTTCAGTGTTCTTCCTGGGGTTCTGCATAAATTGGCTTATTTATACTCTTTTTCATAAACAAAGCAAAACAGCTGCTAACTGAACCATTGTTCCATGAGACAAACAGGTTAATTACATTGAAGTACTTTTCTGTCTCCTGTTTTCCTAAAGGATGCATTTGTGGCCAATTCCACCACTAGGTTGCATATCATGTGCACATGAAAATGGCACATAAAAGTATTATTCACCTTTCCTGTCCCCCAAGATAGAGATACTTTTCATGCAGTGTCTTGAGTTTGTAAGAGTAATGCATCTATGGCTGACTTCCTCTGCCATTTATATTCAGCCTGCTTGGATGGAGAGTTCTTTTCTTCCCTCTCTTGGGAACATAGGAATAGGACTAGGCCATTCAACAAAGTCAGACTGCTCTGGCATTTATCAAACATTTCAGTACTGGTTACCCACATTATCCCATAACCCTTTATATCATGGACTATCTAATATCTATCAACTTCTACATTCAAAGACTGGGGTTCCAACACCCTCTGCATTACAGAATTCAAAAGATCACTACCCTCTGAGTAAAATAATTTATCTTAATCTTGGTCCTAAATGGCATTCCCCTTCTTTTGAAATTATGTACACTGGTTCTAGACTGCCCAGCCAAGAGAAATATTTTACCTGCATTTATCCTGCCTATCCCTTTAAGTATTTTGTAAGTTTAATGAGATCACCTTTCAATTCTTCAAATATCTAACACCTAAAGATCCAGCTTGCCCAATCTCTGTAGAGGACATTGGGAAGGAGAAAGCTCTCTTTATGCAGGACAAAACTCAACATCAGGCACTACAGGCCAAACAAAACCTGACTCACACCTGATTCCAGTGGATGAGAGCTGGATGTAGCAGACCATCATGGAATGCTAAATAGTTGTTAGTCAGAACGTAAGATTGTGAAGGAATCATTTTGGTTTTGTTTATATTCTATTTTTCTGGCTGTCAATAAAGCTTCATGTTTGGAATTGTACAGCTGTTTGAGTGTATATGATGTACCCCTCTTGGACAAGGTGCAATCTACAATGGGCGCTAGGAACACAGTAGTACCGACATAGAGAGGGTATTAAGACATTGGGATGGGTTGTAGCTAAGAGTAGGTAAACTGTGTACTGTGGTGGTTAAGAAGCAATAAGGTTGAGAGATTGAGGTTATGAGGGAGTATCAGCCATATCAGCTATATGCAATAAGCAGCATGACAATGTCAGTGAGGTAGTTGAAAATGTGTTGCTGGAAAAGCACAGCAGGTCAGGCAGCATCCAAGGAACAGGAGAATCGACGTTTCGGGCAAAAGGAATTGGGAATATGGGATGGCGCTTTTACAGGGGGCAGGGTGGGAGGAGGTGTAGTCTAGGTAGCTGTGGGAGCTCCCCACCTTGTCTCAGTCAAATCCCTCGAACTCAGCACCGCTTTCCTAACCTGCAATCTTCTTCCTGACCTCTCCGCCCCCACCCAACTCCGGCCTATCACCCTCACCTTGAACTCCTTCCACCTATCGCATTTCCAATGCCCCTCCCCCAAGTCCCTCCTCCCTACCTTTTATCTTACAGTCATAAACCGGCCGATACAGTCATCGATGTAGCGGAGGAAAAGGTGGGGGATGGTGCCAGTGTAGCTGCGGAAGATGGACTGTTCCACATATCCTACGAAGAGGCAGGCATAGCTCGGGCCCATGGCTACTCCTTTGGTTTGGAGGAAGTGAGAGGATTGGAAAGAGAAGTTGTTCAGAGTGAGGACCAGTTCAGTCAGTCGAAGGAGGGTGTCAGTGGAAGGGTACTGGTTGGTACGGCGGGAAAGGAAGAAGCAGAGGGCTTTGAGTCCTTCGTGATGGGGAATGGAGGTGTACAGGGACTGGATGTCCATGGTGAAGATAAGGCGTTGTGGACCGGGGAAGCGAACATCATGGAGGAGGTGGAGGGCGTGGGTGATGTCCCGAACATAGGTGGGGAGTTCTTGGACTAACGGGGATAGGACCATGTCGAAGTATGCAGAGATGAGTTCGGTGGGGCAAGAGCAGGCTGAGACAATGGATCGGCTGGGGCAGTCAGGTTCGTGGATTTTGAGCAGGAGGTAGAAACGGGCGGTGCGGGGTTGTGGGACTATGAGGTTGTAGGCGGTGGATGGGAGATCCCCTGAGGTGATGAGGTTATGGATGGTCTGGGAGATGATGGTTTGGTGGTGGGAGGTGGTGTCATGGTCAAGGGGGCAGTAGGAGGAGGTGTCCGCGAGCTGCCGTTTAGCCTCAGCGGTGTAAAGGTCGGTGCGCCAAACTACTACCGCGCCTCCCATGTCTGCCGGTTTGATAGTGAGGTTGGGGTTGGAATGGAGGGAGTGAAGGGCTGCACGTTCCGAGGGTGAGAGGTTGGAGTGGGTGAGAGGGGTGGAGAAGTTGAGGCGGTTAATGTCGCGGCGGCAGTTGGCTATGAAGAGACCGAGGGCAGATAAGAGGCCAGGTGGATGGGGTGTGTTGGAGGCGGGAGAAGGGGTCGTCAGAGGGTGGGCGAGAATCCTGGCTGAAGATGTAAGCACGGAGGCGAAGGCGGCGGAAGAATTGTTCGATGTCACGCCGCGTGTTGAACTTGTTAATCCGAGAGCGTAGGGGAATGAAGGTGAGGCCTCTGCTGAGGACTGATCTGACAACATTGGATTGCCAACATTTGTCTAGGTGCACTGCAGCCTTCCAAATATGCAAAGAATGCTTTACTTTAGGCACTTATCTGCCAAGTGGCAAGTTGTGGGAACAGCGAGCCGTAAGATGGGAATAGAATTAGATATGAGGGACACTTAGGGAGAGCAGTTATTTAATGAGGTGAGTTGGTAAAATACAGTGAGAAATGTGAATGAATCACAAAAAAATAACTTGCAAAGAATATGAAATTCAGAAAGCAAATGATATGTTACACACCAATCATTTTGTAATAAAAGCTAAGTGTGAAGACATCTTGCTGAAATTGTGCAGAACCAGGTCTGGAGTATATATGAACAGATTTGGTCTCCTTGTATACAAATGGATATATAAACACTGGAGAAAATGCAATGAAAGTTTACCAGACAGAATCCAAGGATGGGTAGATGTTATTAAGCTCAGATTGAATAAACTAAGCCTGTAGAGTTCAGAAAAATGAAAATTAATCTAATTGAATCATGAAGTTCGCTATGGGTTTGATAAGGTAGATCTTGAGTGGAATCTAGAAATTGGGAGTCACAATCTCAAGACAACAGACATGCTCCATCACCTACCCCACACTAAATTTTGCTGCTGATGCCCCACAGCAGCTATGGATGCCCAGTTTTGAGATCCATGATCGTTTCAAAGTCATGCCCATTTAAGAGTAGTTGTCATGCCAGACAACGTGATGGAGGCTACCTTCAATATGAAGATGAGACTTCTATACAGAAAGAACGCGCAATGGCCACTTTTACCAATAATATCATGGACAAATTCATCTCTGACAGGTAGACTGGTGAAGACGAGGTCAGGTTGGTTTCCCCTCTTATGAGTTCCCTCACTATCTTCTGCCAATCCAGCCTAGAACCTATTTCTTGTACAACTTGGCCAGCTTGGTCAGTACTAGTGCTACTGGGCCACTCTTCGTGAACGGGTGAAGGTGATGTAACCCATCTAGAGTACACCGTATGCTCTTACCACCATTAGTGCTTCTTTCAAGCAATACTCAATGTGGAAGAGAGCTGCTTTGTCAGTCCAGGGATCTTGGTAAGTGTTAATGGATACAAGGTTTCCTTGCCATCGTTTGGCTGATACATTTTCATTGGTCAATGCTGAGGCTTGCAGGAAAATGCCCTTCCAAACATATATCACTATGCTGCCATTCTGGTGAGTCTATCCTGCCCATGAGATGTTGATGCTGGAGTCTGGGATATCACCATACTCAAGACATCATACCTTCCAGGCAATGTTAGGCTGTTGATATACTACTAGCCATGAAGCCCATTCCTGAAGAAGGGCTTATGCCCGAAACATCGATTCTCCTGTTCCCTGGATGCTGCCTGACCTGCTGCGCTGTTCCAGCAACAAATTTTCAGCTCTGATCTCCAGCATCTGCAGACCTCACTTTCTCCTCATGGAGTCAGGGATATATAGCACAGAAACAGAAACTTTGGTCCAACTCGTCCATGCTGACTAGATTTCCTAAATAAATATAGTCCCATTTGCCACCATTTGGCCTGTATCCGTCCAAACCCTTCCTATTCATATACACATCCAGATGCCTTTCAAACATTGTAATTGTATCAGCCTCCACCACTTTCTATGGCAGCTCATACCATACATGCACCAGCCTCTGCGTGAAAAAGTTGTCCCTCTCACCTTCAACCTATGCCCTATAGTTTTTAACTCCCCCTACATCCACCACTTCCTTTGGCAGCTCATTCCATACATGCAACACTCTGCATGAAAAATGTTGCCCCTTAGGTCTCTTTTAAATCTTTCCCCTCTCATGTTAAACCTATGTCCTCTAGTTCTGGACTCCCCTGCCCCATGGATAAGACCTTGTCTATTTATACTATCCATGCTCCTCATGATTTTATAAACCTCTATAAGGTCACTGCTCAGCCTTCGATGCTCCAGGGAAAATAGCCCCAGCCTATTCAGCCTCTCCCTACAGCTCAAACCCTCCAACCCTGGTAACACCTTTGTAAATCTTTGCTGAACCCTTTCAAGTTTCACAATATCCTTTCGATAGCATGGAGACCAGATTTGCATGCAGTATTCCAATAGTGATCTAACAATGTCCTGTATAGCCGCATCATGACCTCCCAATTCCTATACTCAATGCACTGACCATAAAGGAAAGAATACTAAACACCTTTTTCACTATCCTATCTACCTGTGACTCCACCTTTAAGGAATTATGAATCGACATTCCAAGGGCTCTTTGTTCAGCAATACTCACTAGGACCTTACTATTAAGTGTATAAGTCTTGCCCTGATTTGTCTTTCCAAAATACAGTACCTCACATTTATTTGATTAAACTCCAAAAGCCCATCGACCCATCTGATTAAGATCCGCAGTCCACTACACCTCCAATTTTGGTGTTACCTGCAAACTTATTAATCATATCTCCTATGTTCACATCCAAATCATTTACATAAATGACAAAAGTACTGCAGCCAGCCTTGTGGTGCACCACCTGTCACAGGCCTCCAGTCTGGAAAGCAACCCTTCACCACCACCCTCTGTCTTCTACCTTTGGGCTAGTTGTGTATCCAAATGGCTAGTTCTCCTTCTATTCCGTGTGATCTAACCTTGCTAACCAGTTTCCCATGGGGAACCATTTCAAACACCTTACTGAAGTTCATATAGATCACGTCTACCACTCTGTCCTCATCAATTCTCTTCGTTACTTCTTCAAAACACTCAATCACATTAGTGAGGGTTTCCCACACACAAAGTCATGTTGACTATCCCTAATCAGTCCTTGCCTTTCCAAATGTACATAAATTTTGTCTCTCAGGATTCCCTCCAACAACTTGCCCGCCACTGATGTGAGGCTCACCGGTCTATAGTTCCTTGGCTTTTTCTTACCACCTTTCTTAAATAGTGGCACCACTTTAGCCAATGTCCGGCACCTCATCTGTGGCTATCGATGATACAAATATCTCAGCAAGAGGCTCAGCAATCACTTCCTTAGATTTCCACAGAGTTCTAGGGTATACCTGATCAGGTCCCTAGTCTGTGAGATAGTTCTTCCAATTTTAACACATGCTTCCAGATGTTAACAAAAAGTACTTTGCAGTTGTTGTTTCCAAAGGCTACGTTAATGCCAAGTGGAGGGACTGGATCATTTTTTTTGTTTGAATGTGAACACAGGAGATATGGTGGATCCAAAGTGAATCCATAGCAGCTTGATATAACTGAGTGACTTCCATTCTTGTTATTAATCAACCAAACGACTGTGAATCTGGAGTCACATGCAGGCCAGACAAGGAAAAGACTACAGATTTCTTACCTGAAGGCTTTTATTAAACCAGCTGTGTTTTTATATCAATCAATAATAGTTTCATGGTTAGTATTAAACTAGCTTTTGTTTTCGGAGAAAGTGAGGACTGCAGGTGCCGGAGATCAGAGCCGCAAAATGTGGTGCTGGAAAAGCACAGCTGGTCAGGCAGCATCCGAGGAGCAGAAGAGTCGATGTTTCAAGCATAAACTCTCCATCAGGATGAAGAGCTTTTGTTTTATTCAATTATTTTATTGAATACAAATTTGAATTGCTGCAATGGGATTCAAAGCCTTTTCTCCAAAGCATTAGCCTGTGCTGCAAAGTTACTAACTCCAGTGGCATTATCACTTCATCATTTTTTTGTATGCTAAGGAAACTGAGGAATTTGAGGATTGCATGGGAAGATAAAGGTGAGATCTTGTTGAATTGGAGAGCAGCTAAAGAGTACCCCAGCTCTTATTTCTCATATACCTATGCATTGGACACATGCTGTGAATGCAAAGTGTAAACTCATCGTCCTACGTATCACCTTCCCTCCATCCCACCCACCCAGATTTGTTCACAGCAGTTGCCAGGAACATCATCTTTCACTTTTGGAAGCTCCAGGAAATTGCAGGAAGATTGGAAACATTAAGCAGTCAAAAACTGGCAGATTTAATCAATTCCAGCATGGAAGTACAAATGTTACATTGGGAATTCTGAGTAATAGCACAAATTTTAAATGCAAGTGGACATCACAGATGCATTTGAAAGCAGGATGTTGGGATGAAAGTGTTTTCTAAGAAGTCCCAAATGATAACATACACTAAAAGAGGCAGATGAATGTTAGTCAATTATGTGAACACTATTTTATGAAAAGATCGTAAAGTAAATTTAAAATAGTGACCTAAATAATTCAGTTCCAAAAAAGCATGTGATTGCAATTGAGTACCTGGGAGCACACCTGTGGTGTTTATACATTTATACTTTGGGCTTGAGACATTCATGGCAAAGACATTAAAGCAATTAGTTTAGTGTTTACTTCAAAACAGAATACAATGTAGAAGATTTTCTCCTAGAAGGAGAATCAAGTTAGTTCAGGGGGAAAAAAAATTACACTAACTGAAGTGTAGTAATGTTGAGCATCCAAGTCAGGAGAAATCAGGATATATCTTCAAGCTGTTAGAACTGAAGAGAGAGATTCATGTCAGTGGACTCAGAAAGGAATCATGAAAAACAGTCTCCACAGGAAAGAATCTGGAAAGTGTCAATTGAGTAAAGATTTATAGAAGTGGAGATAGAAGTAATAGTTCTCTAAGATTGCAGGTCAGCAATGGATGGTGCAGGGAAACAGGTTGAAGATTTGTTTTTATGTTGCTGTTAAAATCTTTCTATCTATTGTCTAAACATATATACATAGCTTTTGTTTGTTATTTCTTCTTTCATGCAATAAACTTGTGTTCTGTTGTTTAAGAAAATCTGCAGCCTCTTGGCAAAACGTCTCAATAGCTTATTACTGGGTCAACCAATTGCAAAAAATTGAACATATGATCTGTCAAACCAGGTTTCTTTCTGGGATCTCACCCATGTGGAGATTTTAACACTTAAAATAAGTAATCAAACAGACCAAAACTAAAATACCTTGATGGTTGTGCCAAAAGCCGTGTGAACAGCACTGACAGAAATTAGTTCTGTTATTCAGTGACTGCAAAGATATTGACCCAGAAGTTTGACATTTGACTTGTTATAATATATTTCTTTAAAAAAAAGACACGAGTAGCCAACTGTAAGGAGTCATTCTATTGAGTGTTTTGAATTCAATTGTTCAACCAGTGAAGTCATAATATCTTCATCCAGATGAATTACATTTTGACGAAGTGCCAAACAAATAAAATCATGTTTGATTTTCAAATAAGCCAATAAAAATAATCACTTCTTTGAGATGGGTGAAATGGACTGACAGTTCCCAAGAGCTGAAACACCACCTGTAAACACTGCTGTTCTCAGGCTGCAATAAGAAGCTCACTGTAAATTGACATTGCCCAGTTTATTCCACGGATCTTGGCTTTTTTTTTAAACAAGGTTTCACAAGAGAAGTATTAGACTGCTGTTAAACATCAAGGGGGTCAATTTCCTCAGTTTCTCTAGCCACGTTGCAGAAACAGTGGAAACTTTATTTAAATGCCCCAATCCAATGACCTTCCCCACAAAGGCCTCCCACTTTCACTCAGCACCACCAGGGTCCAATCCTTAATAAGCCACACAAACCATGATTCCCCATGCACTACGACAACCAACTCAATTTCACCATGCCCTTAAACATAACCATAACCTGATCACTACGCCCCATCCTTAACACGCACTAAAGATTTTCAAGCAACATGTGCTCATTTCATATACATTTGATTCATACTGAGTGATTAAATACAAAAATCATAAGAACATAAGAAACCAGGATTAGGCAATTCTGCTCATTGAGATGTTCCACCATTTAATGAAATCATGGCAGATGCAACATCAACGTCATACTGCAACATAATTTTCTTGCATTATCCATATATTTCTTGTTTTTTTTTAATACAGGCAATTCCACTGTAACACATCTTTCGTTAATGCGAATTGCCTATAACACAATTGGATGAATAGGGAATGCTGTTTGTAAAACACAAACGTTTAAAGTATGAGTTGGCTATAACGTGATTAGATCACCAACACTTTAAGTGTTGTTTGTATTGTGCGATTTTTATATAGCGCGGGGTCGCACAGGAACGCAGCTATCGCATTCTGGAAGAACTGCCTGTTTGTAGAAATCTATCAATCCCAATCTTGAGCAGACTTGACAATTTAGCAAAGAACTTCAAAGATTCACCACCATATGAGTGAAGAAACTCCTCCTCACCTCAATTCTAAATGGCCTTACCATTGATAACATTTATACAGATTAAGTTTACACACTATATGCAGTTTGAAATCCCTCATGATTATTGTGTTATACTTGTCACATACACTTTATTTTTTACATTTATACAGTGAATTACATTACATGCGCATGGTGGCCTATAAACAACTTACATCAAAGATTTCTGCCCCTTGGTGTTTCTTAGTTTTAACCAAACTGATGCTGCATCTTGAACTTTAGAACAAAGGTCATATCACAGAACAATGTTAATAGAGTTAATACACCACCTTTTCCCAAATTCCTTATTTCCTGAATATCACGTGTCTTTGAATATTCAGCTCACTGTTTTTGTTCTTGCAGCCATGTCTCTATAATGGCGAATAGGTCACACATATGAATTTCAATTTTAGTTGACAATTTACATGTTTATCATGAATGATGCAGGCATTCAGATACAAAGCCTTTAATGCAACTTTTTAAAAAACTATCTTTGTGAACTCTGGCACACTTAAATTTGCAATCGCTTTTCTTTCTGCCAAATTCAGGTTATCATTACTTCTTTAGCTAGCTTGACCTACTGCTGCGGGATTTCCACTTTATGCACTTAGTTCTCCCCTACATCATCCTTTCCACCCCCTTCCATAGTATTACACATGTTGTTAGTACCTACATGGATCAAGGCAATGGCATTCTCTATTTCACACTGTAAGTCTTTCTGCAACTCTAAGCAAATATCCTAAACCCTGGCTCCAGACATGCAACACAGTTTTATGGATTCTCATCATAAACAACAGAGAAATGTCTCTCTCTTACTACCAATGCATTTATTTCAACTATCACTCCACTTGAATGCCTTACTATAACATAGTGCCATCACCAGTTTGCTCATCCTCACTAGTCCTTGCACTCATCCATTCAAGTTGCGAAGACCTCAAGTCTATTGGATAATTGCAGGGGCTGAAGCTCTTCCCTCCCTCCTTCTCAATCTCCTTAACTAATTGATTTGCAGTCATATCCTTAGTCCTTGGCCAAATCAATGATGCTAAACTAAAAGTGGTGTGACTGTCCTCTGGAACAAATTTCAACATTACTTTTCCCTTCCACAATGCATCACAATGTCTGCAACTCAACTTTCAACTCAATAACTCTGAGCTGAAGCTTCTCAAGCTGCAGACACTTGTTGCAGATGTGTTTGACATGGAATCCTTGTCTTGTAGGAGCTACCAAAATGCTGCAGCCATGAGACATCACTTACCCTGCCAAACTTGTATCAATTAAATTTATTCACTTATATCAATAAATTTATAGTTCCCACACCCACCCAACACTTGGCTTCACATTTTGTACAGGTTATCGACACTGAGAAACTCTTAGAGATGTGGTGGCACATTACTAATCTCACTGCATTAGCAATCCAGAACCCCAGACCAACATTTGGATTCTCACCTCTGTTAAAACTTTGGATAGAAAAGCTGACTTTTCTTTTTCTAAACATCGCAAATCTTATTTTATCAATTCTTCATATTTTGCGAACTGACTTGCCAATATTCACATCATTCAGGAAGATTCTATCCAATGAGCCAGCTCTGCTAAAATAGAGAAAACTGCTCAAGGTAGTCAGCTAATTAATTAGTTACTGATTCAGAGAGCCTGTATATTCCTGTTTAAGTGTAAGAGGCAATGTTTTAAAATTAGGGGTTGTCCTTTCAGGACAGAAAGGAGAATTTTTCTCTTTGAGGGCTCAGAGACTTTGGAACTCTGCCTCAGAAGGCTTTAGAGGTGAGGCCATTGAATATTTTTAAGACAGAGGTGGATAGATTCTTGTTGGTAGAATTAACAAATATGGGAATGGATGGGAATGTGAAAATCAAAGTATTCCATTCAGCCATGGTCTTCTCAATTGGCAGGATAGGCTTAAAGGGCTGAATTATTGGCTCCTGCTTCTATTTTATGTACACATATGAACTAAACCTACTCCTTTTAAACAATAACTTAACATTTTAAAACACTAAATTTTGGTTATTTGCTAAATGTAAACAAACATTTGAATTGAGACTGAGATTAACTCTTAAGATCCCCTCACTAACCTAACTCCTGCCACTGTTTCAAGCAGTACAGAGTTGCAAAAAAAATACAAGCAGCTGAATATTTTTAAAATTTAAGTTGTAGTATAAAAGCAAAACATTGTGTTTTTATGATTCACAGTGGACAAGTAAGTATTTGCAAGTATTCAAAAGTAATTTCTTCAGCAAATAAGTGATGTCAATCTGTTCAAAATACATCAGATTCACTTCTAAATGAAGCTGTGTCAACATGAATGATGCTTTGCATATTCTTCTATCAGGTGAAATGATATAAACATGAAACTAGAAAATAGCTTTCGAGTGGTCAGAGTTGAGTTCTGTATTATAAAAAGGCAAATCTTGAGCACGATGGTTAGCTAATGAGTGCTCTGCTAAGGTTTCAATTGATCACCACCTCATCTTATTTAAAAGTCTGAATTAATCAAACCTTCCCTGTTGATGTGATCACAAAAAGACTCACTGTCTTCCACATAAGGTTATCCTGAGTTTCCAGCAGTCCTATTTAATCACAGAGCTCCTGATCTATTCATCCAGAAAAATATGCAATACACCCAAACTAACTTCCAAAATATTGCTGGAATTACAAGACCTAATTGCAGGAACATTCCAGCCAATAACAGAACTGGACAGTCAACTTTTCTTTGTCAATATATTTTGTAGAATCAAATCAACCCAAACCACAGACCTTTAGATACAATCAGATCCCATTTTGAAGTTACAGTGTATCATGGGAATCTCTAGAGAATTCCTAATTTGTTGTGCACATTTGAATTTCAATACAATCTTTAAACTTCACATCCTATTTGAAATTCAAAGAAAAACCATATTTATGTTAAGACAAATGTCTATTTAAACTTTCTAATTGAAGCCAAAAGTTTTAAATTGCAGCAAATGTGGAACCATTGAAGCAAATCAATTTTCAAATTATACTTGATTATTAATGGTAACATAGAAATTTGAAGCCAATGCCTCTTTTCAGTTTTTGTATTAAGTGCCATAATAGCTTTGGTGAGACATTGGATGAATTGTCATCCCAGTAACATAAAACTGAAGTCAAGACTGACTCTGGTCTTGAGGTTTTCAAAGAGACCCAACCTCCCTCCCCAGTTAGCATGGGGGCAGGTTCTATATCCAGGTAAAGGTGGCTGGCATACACTCTCCGAAAACTAGATTGCCAATCAGAGGATTTCCACCTTGATATGCAGGATGTGGAGGTGCCGGGGTCGGACTGGGGTGGACAAAGTCAGAAGTCACACAACACCAGATTATAGTCCAACAGGTTCATTTGAAATCACAA
Organism: Chiloscyllium plagiosum; assembly: GCF_037043375.1. Taxonomy (NCBI): domain Eukaryota; kingdom Metazoa; phylum Chordata; class Chondrichthyes; order Orectolobiformes; family Hemiscylliidae; genus Chiloscyllium; species Chiloscyllium plagiosum. Next base: position 44,925,095 of record NW_028270139.1, read on the forward strand.
TTTCATTTCAATTTAACCTGCTGGACTATAATCTGGTGTCGCGTGACTTCTCAGTTTGAGAGAAGCAGCAGCTTGCAGTACTTTAATTGGTTAGTAACATATTGCTCCAATATGGACATGTCCTTTCACCAGTGTTTGAAAACAGAAATAGCACTGCATCTCTGTGTGCACCCAAAGCAGGAAGGGAGGGCGGGCACGGAGACCTGCTGGGAGCTTTGGCTTACTTGTTTATTGCTGTTAAAAATCACACAACACCAGGTTATAGTCTAACAGATTTAATTGGAAGCACACTAGCTTTCGGAGCGCCGCTCCTTCATCAGTTGATTGTGACAACCTGGTGTTGTGTGATTTTTAATTTTGTACACCCCAGTCCAACACCGGCATCTCCAAATCTTGTCTATTGCTGGGCACAGTTATGGACGCTTAGGGCAGTTCAAATGCAGTCTCCCATTTGGGAAAATTGGAGGCTGACTGGCAAGTTCCAAAATGGCCATTTTCTGGAAACTGTCAATGCAGAGGCACCTAGTGAAACACGACCTAATCACTTATCTCTCAACACAATGAGCCCAGGCTAAGGTTGAAAGCAGGCCAATAGCAAAATTCAAATTTATCCACCTCTAGGTGTCCTCATGCACCAGCCACTGAAAGTAAGCATGTAGGTACAGCAGGCAGTATAGAGGGCAAACTCTATATTGGCCTTTATACCAAGAGGATTTGAGAAGAGGAACTAGGACGTCTTGCTGCAATTGCATGAGCACCAGTGAGGCCACATCTAGAATATCGTGTATAGTTTTGGTTTACTTATCTGAGAAAGGAATAAAATCAGAGAAACCCTACAATGTGGAAAGAGACATTCGGCCCATTGAGTCTATACTGATCCTTTGAAGACCATCTACTCAGGCAGAGCAACCCACCTTATTCCTTTGCATGTGTGAGGAATCCGGAGCACCAGCGGAAACTCATGCCTACATGGGCAGAACATGCAAATCACCTAAGGCTTGAATTAACCCCAGGTCCCTGGCACTGAGAGGCAGCATTACTAACCACTGAGCCACTGTGCTCCCTTTTGCTAAAGACGGAGGTCAGTGAAGATTTACCAAATTGATTCCTGGGATGGCAAGACTGATATAAGAGGAAAGATTGAGTTGGATATGACTGTATTCACTGGAGTTAGGAAGAATGAGGAAGAATCTCATAGAAGTCTATAAAATAATAACAGGACTAGACTGAGATGCAAGAAGGACATTCCTAATGATGGGGGTCCAGTACCAGGGGTCAGAGTTTAAGGGTAAGGGCTGTGATTAGGGGAAATTTCTTTACCTAGAGAATGGCAAGCTTGTGGAATTCACTACCTGAAAAAGTGATTGAAATCAAAACATTATGTGTTTTCATGAAGGAGATAGATATTGGTCTTGTGCCTAAAGGGATCGAGCGATATAGGGAGAGGATGTGACTAGAGTATTGAGCTTAATGATCACGCACGAGCGGAGCAGCCTCGAGGAGTTGAACTGCCTCATGCTGCTCCTATCTTCTATGTTTCTATGTCTATTACAACTGTGTTTTCCATCAATCAGGGCTGTTCTTGGAGACCTGACACACAGTTAAAAAAAAACTTTGTCTAAATTAAAATTTAATTTTAATATTTCTGACCCTCTGCCAGCCCTAGATCCCCCAGATGGTGGTCCTGCCCAGAGATGCTGTTGGACATCTCAACAGCTAAGGATAGAAATTTCAAGAATTCCTGAATGGGCAGCATTGTTGTTCAGTGGTGAGTGCTGATGCCTCAGAGAGCCAAGGATCTGGGTTTGATTCAAGCTTTGGGTGACTGACTGTGTGGAGTTTGTCAGCTCTCTCTTTGTCTGCATGGGTTTCCACCAGGTACCTGGCTTCCTCTTACAATCCAAAGTTGTGCAGGTTCATGGATGGGCCATGCCAAATTGCCCCCTAGTGTCCTGGGAAATGCAGGTAGGTGGGTTAGCTAGTAGCAGTAAATGCAAGGTTACGGGGATAGGTTGCAAGGCTGGGTCTGGATGGAATGTTCTTCGGGGGGGGGGGGGGGGGAGGTCAGTGCAGACTCAATGGGCCGAATGGCCTCGTTCCACACTGTAGAGATTCGATGAACATGGAAAGCTCATTTCTGCTGATCCTATTTAAATTTCATTAGTTTACCAAAATACATGATGGTAGCTCTCTGTCTTCACTTAGTTACAGATGCAACTCCAATCTCATATGTTCACCGCATCATATTACGGAGAGGTTGTAATGTAGTGTTAACATGTTGAACTAGCAACCCAGAACTCCACACTGATGTTCTGAGGATATGGGTTTGAATCCTCACCACCAGTGGACAGTGAAATTTGAAATGAATCAAAATCTGGAATGAAAAACAACTCTAATACTATTCACTGTTAATTGTTGTAAAAAACAATCTGGTTTATTAATGTCCTTTAGGGAAGTAAATCTATTATTCTTACGTAGAATGGCTTACATATGACTCCAGACCAACAACAATGTGGTTGACTCTTAACTGCCCTTTGGGCAATTAGTGATGGTCAATAAATACAGGTCTAGCCAGTGATGAGCACTTTTCATGGATAAATAAATATTAAAAATGATAAAATGTTGCCATCTGCCCTGCATCCCAAAGTGAAATAATAACAAAAGCAATATAATAAAAGAAAGAAACTATTACATTTGCATCCAAAGAAACAGATTCAATTTTCACAGTCACTAGAAAAGTTATCTTACATTAAAGTATTACACTTAATTTTATCGATTAAATGCAAAAAGACATATTAAAGTTATTTTATTGACCTAGCACTCTAGCTAAACACAGCAATATTGTTTCATTAAAACATGACTCCCTTTGGGAGAAATCATGGACTAAGTAGAATCAGTATTTTCTAATGTTTTCAATAAAATTAGAATGCAATATTTTAAATCACAACTCTCAAACAAAATAATACAAATAAATAATGGCAGAGCCAAATCTCAGCAATTAACTTTGTTCAGTTTCTATTTAAAGATCTTTTTACCAAAGTAAAAAATGCAGTTATTTTTAAGTTGCTTGCAATTATGATAACCTTTAACTATAATACTGCTGCAAATATGAAATTTACAAGTTAAATTATGAAGTGCAAAATCAATTTTAGCCAATTTTAATTCTGTTTATAAACTTTATATGGGGAAATGCGAAGTAAGGAATAAGAATTCACATCTGTAAAATTAAGTAGTGATTAACTTAGTGGTAAAAAGCATGGGAAAGGAACTAAGTAATATACAACGTTGAAGCCATACAATTACTTCTTTAAAGGATGAGCAACAAATAAAATACATACACTGATGTAACCTAGGTATTTCACATATATTTCTTTGCAGCTAACTCAAGGCTATTACTGTCAAAGAACTGGAAGCAGATCATCTGCCCACCCACTTTGCTGGCCAACACTATATTGGCAGAGGTAGTCCGGGAGTGGATGGAGCTTGAAACAAATCAAATAAGACAGGGTAGAGAAGAAAATCATTTAATATAAGTTATTAGCACAAAGATGGACTACTGTTGATCAGCAATGAAATTTTCAGTGCCAAGATAATGGTTTAGCTGAAATGAAACAATGAGATAATTTGTCATCCAATGTAAGGTGCTGAATCTGGCATTTTATAAGAATCACTGTGGGTGTGAAGAGGTCAGGCTAGATGACAATACACTGAACCACCTGCACATTTTTCACAGCCAACATGTCTCCACTAAAACAATCCTACAGAAAGACTAATGGATTTTTAGGAAGCTAGGGAAACTTATCACTTAGGTCCCAAACTTCTAGATAACATATCTATTTGGGAGTACATACTTGTCAGTGCAGTACAAACCTAAAATCAACATCTCATTAAAATACTAGAGTTTTCTTGCTATCTACTCTGAGTATATCTTTATAGAAATTGTAATAAAAAGGGATAGACTATATTTTTTCTCAGAATAAACTTTTTCAATTTTTTTCAAAGGAATATGAATTACTAATTTACAGACAATTGAAAACTCTTCATTTGAATTACTATTCCATGATTTTCAAATGGCTTAATAAAACTACCATGGCTGGTGTTATAAATTCCTCCTTTCTCCCTTCCTCTCCAGAAGTTGACAGCTAATAATGGATATCATTAGTAACACAGCCTTCTGTACTTTGCACAACACTGATCCTCTATGGTTGAATCTATAAACTGTCAGCAGCTGCTTTTCGTTAGAACAGTGGAAGAACATAAGTATCAACCTGTATTGTGATCTTTCAAACAGAGCTGATCAGATGTCAATCAACAATGAACAAAAGCAAAATCAGCATTGTAATATGTCCACCTCCTCAAATGTAACTGAAGTCAGCAAATCCAGCATATTCACAATGAAATTGACTTTACAAATTCCTGTGCTCAGCAAAGGGCTCAATTTTATACCGTCAATGAATTTCAGGCATGCCATGACCTTGAATTCTTTTTTCCAATGTCTTCGCCTCTATGTCCACTTCTTTCAACGGGAGTCCTTCCCCATCATAAAGCCCTTTCATCTATCTCCAATAACTCTCCCTCCTCCTAGACTCCTCCCTCAGTCTTTTGACTTCCGCTCAATTTCTTCAACTGCTGATATGATATCAACTGACTTAATTTCTCTATATTTCTCATTCACGCTAACCTGTCTCCATCTGAACTTGCTGAACTTTGTTCTCTCAGGTCCAACCTCAATTTGATTATCAAAAGTGCTGATAAGGCTGATGCTGTTGTCATCTGACTGCTACCTGACAGGGTTTGAGTGCTAACTCTCAGAAACTCCTCTCATCTCCTGTGGATCATGACCCTGTAGTGATTGCAATGTAGTTAGCCAGGTGGATCTCATAGAATATGAGTTCCCTGACTGGGGCTGTTAATCAGAGGGGCCGGGCTGACAAATTAAAACAGGAGCTTCAGGCATCCTTACACTCTGAGAACTGGCTCTGAAGAAGCAGGATCAGTGTCAAGGACTTTCCACATATAAATAAAGGATACCAGCTTGTGGGGAGTTATTTCAGACCCCACCATTGAACATCAAGCTGTTATTGTGAGAACTGTCACAGATTTCATCTCCCCTAGAGATTATACTTCCAAGGCTTCCTCAAACCACTTCTAATCCACAGCCCACTTCTACCTCTTTTCCAAAATGTAAGAGGACTGTCCAGGCAGACCCATTGTTTCAGCCTGTTCCTGAAATTATTTATTCTTACCTTGATTCTATTTATTCCCCCTTTGTTCAGGTCTCTTCCCACTTACATTTGTGATTTTTTGGGTGTTTTATATCAGTTCCACAATTTCCAGTTTTCTGATCCTCGTCACCTCCTCTTCACCATGGATGTGCAATTCCTGGGCACATCCATTCCCCATCAGGGTGATCTGAAGGCTCTCCATTTCTATCTTGAAAATAGGTCTGAATGGTCTCCATCCATTACCAACTTCATTTACCTGGCAGGGCTCAGTTCTCACTTTGAACAACTTCTTCATCTCATTTTGTACAAGTCAAGAGTGTGGCTATGGGTGCTTGCATGGGTGCTAGCTACGCTTGGAGAATATGGAACATTCCTCCCTACTTTGATTCCACTCACAACATTGATGTTACTTCCTCCTCTTGTGTGGAATTGGAAAAGTTCATCAATTTTACTTCCAATTTTAAGGGTCCCACCCTCACCTGGTCCATCTCTAATTCTTCTCTGACCTCTCTGTTTGCATCTCTGGGGATAGGTTGTTCACCAATATTCATTACTAGTCCATTGTCTCCCACAATCACCTCGACTAAACTTCCTCACACCTTACTTCCTGCAAGTTTCTCCATCTCTGTCACAAATGTTCCAATAATGACACCTTCCACTAGTGTGCTTCCACCATGATCTCCATTTTCCTCAATTGAGGATTCCCCTCCACTTCTGCTGACAGATGTCTCAGCCTTATCTGACCAATTTCCCAAAATTCTGCCCTCACCTTTACCACCTCCCCTTCCCAAAACAATGATAGGATTCCCCCCATTCTCACTTTCTGCTTCATCAATCTCTGAATTCAAAGTATCATCCTTCAACATTTCTGCTACCTCAGCAGGACGCTACCAACAAACGCATCTTTTCTTTCCCTCTATTGGCAACATTTGAGGGGACAGCTTCCTTCATGTCAGCCTGGTCCACGCTGTCATCGCTCCTAACACTCATTTATATAAATGATATGGATGTGAATATAGGAGGTATAGTTAGTAAGTTTGCAGATGACACCAAAATTGGAGGTGCACTGGACTGTGAAGAAGGTTTCCTCAGAGTACAACAGGATTTTGATCAGATGGGCCAATGGCCAATTTAATTTAGATAAACGTGAGGTAAAGGCAAATCAGAGCAGGACTTATCTACTTAACGGGAAGGTCCTGGGAGAGTTGCTGAACAAAGAGATCTTGGAGTTCAGGTTCAGAGTTCTGGTTCAGAGTTCCTTGGAAGTGGAGGACCTGAGGAAATCCCTCATCATTTTTTTCCATCTACTACAGCCAGTGAGATAGGTATGGATCAGATGAATTGTGGGATTCACATCAACATCCCATGGAAGCATGTTATCTTAAGGGGCAGATTTACAGTTTTTACCAAAGCCCCCTATTTCAGCAGAGACATGATTTCAGAAGTAAGCAGGTGAAACTGGTTTTATCATCTTTGTGCCTATATCTGGTATTCCTGTGGAAAAGTGAGCAAGAGTGTGGAAGAGTTTCCACCTCTTCATGGAATTTCTCATCCATTTGGATCGATCCACACACTGAGGCTGGAAGTGAAGACTGAGGCAACATAAACTAGCAGAAGATGAAGTAGTTGTGGCACCTAGCAGGAAAACATGCTAACAAATGCAGAACTTTTGTTGTGGTTGGAGACCAGTTGGATATTGCGCGAGTGCATCTTTCCTACTAATGGATCTCACTGGCCAATCACTGGGTGCCTTGATTGCCAGTGGGTGCAACTGATGATACCCTGCATTTGGGAGAATCCATTGGAAGCAAAGCTTTTGAGGTGATTATTGAAAGGAGCCAAAAGTGAATGCATGTAAGGTCACACTGATTTTGATGGTCACTACCAGGCCATGGTGACCAGCATCACAAGATATAAGATCTTCTGCATGAGGACCACAAATGTTTGACGATATGCTTGAAGAGTTATAACCTCCTGCAGCACTGTTTCTCAGTCATCTCCAAGTAGCTCAGTAGTAAATTCAGTGAATTCAATTCTGTTGCCGTTCTGCCCTTTTTTTCCCTCTCTGTCCCCTCTCAATGCCCAGAGTTCAGTTTTTACTTACTTACTTACAGTGTGGAAACAGGCCCTTCGGCCCAACAAGTCCACACCGATCCGCCAAAGCGCAACCCACCGAAACCCATTCCCCCACATTTACCCCTTCACTTAACACTATGGGCAATTTAGCATGGTCAATTCACCTAACCTGCACGTTTTTGGACTGTGGGAGGAAACCGGAGCACCCAGAGGAAACCTACGCAGACACAGGGAGAATGTGCAAACTCCACACAGTCAGTCGCCTGAGGCGGGAAATGAACCCGGGTCTCCTGAGAAGAATATTCTTGCTCAACACCACTAGCCCCAGAATCTGAGAGTTGTGTCTCAATTGCCAGCTGGAACATTTCTAAGGGGAAAATGGCTACCCAATTTTCCTCGGCAGTCTTGGTCCTCACTCCTAATGCCATGGGGTGCTGATCACATTAAAGCCTTGGTATTAATGACCATTTTCCCCTCACATGTGCAGTGCCAAGGTACTCTCTAATCCAGCCTCCTTCTGCACCACTGAACATATTGCGGAATCAAGTGACACCTTTGGACAGCTCACCAACATGTACCATTCTGTCTTCAACTGTTCAGTTTCTGAGAGTGGGTATCATGGCCAGCCCCTTCAAATCAGAACTGCAACTCATTAAAAGTTTTTACTGAGTTTTTCTGACTATTTTAATTAGCTTAAATTGGAGGGAGAGTGGGATTTCTGAACCATCTTCATGATATTTATTATGCCAGACTAATCCAACTTAATTTACAAATAATTCATGAATAAACAAAATATTTGCAGTGATCTTTAAACTATTTCATAACATAAAACAAAATAATGCACACGAGCCCTGTTATCAGACTAAATCCATTTTGTGATCATTAATTTTCCTGAAACTACCTGACTTAAAAATTCAAGTTTTATTATTAGCTGTTGGGCCATCATACTATGACAATCTCCCATTTAAACTTTGTTAACTGAACTGCAAGTCAAAAAATTGACCTCTGATTTGACCTAGAGCTTCATGCCTAGAGTCAGACAACTCAACTTGCCCGTAGAACCAGCACCTGGTTGTAGCCAGACTTTATACATTTCCCAGTAGTATAAATCTCCCAAACACTACCACACCCAAACAAATTTAGGTTTATTTCATACATGCATGAAGTCTGCTTTTTAAAGAGTTTAAAACACTTTTTTGAATTAATAGATAATATGAATTGTAAGTTGGAGAAATGGGCAGTACAATTCTATTATATTTAGGTCTCAGCTTTGTCTCTGTTGAAGCCATGTCTACATGATTGCTATCATATCATATTCCTCTCAGTTTCATGAAAACTCCCAGATCTATTCTATTTTGCCTTGCATTAGCAAAAGTACGTGATCACCCTGAAATAAAATTTGTGCTAATCATTATTACATCTAATATTAATGCTATTTTCTTATGTTCTACTTTTACTGTATGTGAGACAATTCTCATGATTGATACAAAAGATTTACAAGTAATATTGCAGTCTGTGTTTAAATATCAGACTATTGGAATTTCAATCTAAGCTGAAAGCCTTGTTCACTGGTCCTTGCTGATTGACGCTGGTTTCTCACCCAGCGATAACCCTAGATGGTAATACTTTCATGTAAAATGTTCATCCTCAAATTCAATGTGTTCATGAACTTGCCCAACTCCTCTCCAAGATTTCCTTGAGCCCTACAATCTTCTGCAGTCCATCAATTTTGGCTTTTCATGCATCTCTGGTTTTAATCACCCACTAATGATGGCTGTGTCTTTAGCTACCTAATCTGTAAACCAGAAATTTTTTCCTAATGTCTCCACCACTTTTCCCCTCTCTTGTTTAAGACACTCCTTAAAACCTATCTTTGACCAAGCCTTTTATCAACTGTCATAATATGTCCTTTAGTGGTTTGATGTCAAAGTTTGTTTGACAGCATTCTTATCTTAGTGCATTTTTATATATTAAAACACTACGTAAATGCAAGTTGCTACAATTGTTGTATGTTACAAGCTCCTAATGAAGCCTTGACATATTGTGTAACTCATAAGGATGCCTTGCTACAATTTATTGAGTTTTGATCAGATCACATGGAAACACAGTGCTTGGTTTTCCTCTCCATGTCTAAGGAAAGATATACTTACTTTGGAAGTGGTACGACAAATCTTTATTACATTGGCTCCTAGAATGAACGGTTTATCCTATGATGACGACATGCTGAATAAACAGAGTATATATTTTCTAGTGTTCAGGTGAGAGATGATCTTATTAAAACAGATTCTGTAGGGGTTTGTTCCACCAGTTTAAACTGGTTGTTCCACCAGTTTAAAATCTATAACATGGGAGCATAGCCATGTAATAAAGGATTGATTATTTTGGACTGAGATAAGGAGAAATTTCTTCAGACCGCTGTAAACCTTCAGAATTCTCTTCCCTAGAATTGTGCATGTTCCATCTCACAATTTTATTTAAGACTGGGAAGAATACTTGATTGGGATATCGGGATCAGACAGGAACGTGAAATGGAGTCAGATCAGTTATGAACATGCTCAAAAAGATAAATAGTCTACTCCTGTTTCTATTCTTACGTTCTTATTAAAAGTCAGTAATACATGCTATAAGAGATAACGATGAACTGCTGGAGTAAGACTGAAGAGTTCAGGAACCTTGCTTCACCCTGAGGCATCTTACAGCATTGAAATATTCATGCTATAATATGTAATTATGGCAATGCGCTTACATTCTGAGAATAAACATATGGAAGTAAAGGGATTTTTGTGATTCTATATTCAATTTACTACTTTGTCTCAATTGAAATATATAAGATTGAACATTCAAGTATATGAGGGGTCATATCAGAGTAGATATGAAGAGGACATTTCCTCTTCTTAGAAAATCAATAACTCGGGGTTACTGTTTAAAAATGCATTAAAAACCCACAAAATTGAAAGGAGGCCTTCTTTTCCTCAAAGAGGGTCATAGGATTTTGGAACTCTCTTCCTGAAAAGATCATAGAAGCAGAGTCTTTGAATACTTTTATAGCAGTGGTGAATTGATTTTGGTAAGCAAGGGAATAAAAGATTATTACTATAGCCAGGAATGCAGATTTGTAGGTACAACCAAATCAGCCACAATCTTATTAAATGGCTGAGCAGGCTTAATGGGACAAATAGTCTACTCATGCTTCTTACTCATATGCTAGAATGTTCCTTATTCTTTTGTTCCTTTTGGATGGCAATGGAAATGTTTTGCTCCAATCAATGCACTGTTTATTTAAAACAGAAACGATATCACCGTTTATTTTAAGAATATAAAGTAAGAAAAACAGGTTTTGTTTGTAATAATGCCTATATAAATGGATAGTAACTGTTTCATAAGTACGTCACTGGTTTCTGAAATTCTTTTTTCATAGATGCACTCTTGACTTGAATAAATTCTGGAATAGCACTTCATAAATTACATGTTAATTTATTTCTTCATGAAATCATTAAGTGAACTATAAAACTCTGAGACAGCAATAGGTTGATTAAAACATTTTAATAGGTTAATATAAAGTAATTAAGTTCAGTGATTTTACAATACCTGTGATTGCTCAATCTCTGCTTTATTTAGCTTGATACCAATTATATCAGCTGCAAATCTTTGAAAACAGAGGAATACCTATCAAAGAGAATCAGAAATAAGCAAATATACACAGCTGCCAAAATAACTAGATTAATCCTTTTTCCATCCCATCATTGGACATTTAAATTAAGTCTACCCATATCCCGAAGTTTATCATGTATTGTATTTTATAAAAGACATTTTATCCAAGTCCTAACCAAACTGATGAAAATCAAAACAAAATAGATATGACAAAAAACTTGGATAAAAAAATTTACATTTTTTTTTGAGTGGCTTGAAAACAATCTAACTTTATCAACTGACACAGCCCACAAAATGGCACCCAGTTGCAAAACCATATACCAAACTGAAAAAATAATCGTCACTATGAATCAGCATTGTGACAAGAACATGCAACATGATTTTTTTGATGTAACATAGGGCAAATATAACTTAACTAATGTACCTGCTAATATATATATATATATATAAAAAAATTGGCACTCCAAGAAACCATAAGTCATTCATTGCCACTGCTAATTCTGGCACAATAAGGATATGTTTGTTAAACAATAGAATTTTACAAAATTATTTAAGAAATAAACTGCTATAGTTTAGTTCAGGAATTCAGTACAAGTTAATAAAACATAACTTGCATTAATTGATGTGATGACATTTCTAAAATCAAATAGAGAATTTATTTCTCCAACATGAAAAATATCAGTTTTATAAAGGGATGAGATAAAATATTTTGAGAACATAGAAGGTAGTACCAATACTTTTAGTCATTCAGCCTCATCTTTATCAGGTTATGGATGATCTGATTGCTTGTTCATGAAATAAACCAATGTTCAAATGAAATGATATTTAAAAATGGATCAAAATGAAGACCACCTGTAGTTTACATAAGACAAATAGCCATTTAGCAATTTGCTCGTTAGAATAAAGGCTGTAATTTCTGAGGAATGGCAATGTTAAGCAGTTTGTCATTCAGTTCCTTTTCACAAAAGAGGGACCTCTGCATTTCTGAGAGGAGATTTTGATCAGGGTTCTTTCAGAAACGCAGATCCACGCTTCCATTCTGACAGTTATAGAGTCATAGAGATGTACAGCATGGAAACAGACCCTTCGGTCCAACCCGTCCATGCCAAACAGATATCCCAACCCAATCTAGTCCTACCTGCCAGCACCCGGCCCATATCCCTCCAAACCCTTCCGATTCATATACCCATCCAAATGCCTCTTAAATGTTGCAATTGTACCAGCCTCCACCACTTCCTCTGGCAGCTCATTCCAAACCTGTACAACCGTCTGTGTGAAAAAGTTGCGCCTTAGGTCTCTTTTATATCTTCCCCTCTCACCCTAAACCTTGCCCTCTAGTTCTGGACTCCCCGACCCCAGGGAAAAGACTTTGTCTATTTACCCTATCCATGCCTCTCATAATTTTGTAAACCTCTATAAGGTCACCCCTCAGCCTCCCGACGCTCCAGGAAAAATAGCCCCATACTGTTCAACCTCTCCCTACTGCTCAAATCCTCCAACCCTGGCAACATCCTTGTAAATCTTTTCTGAACCCTTTCAAGTTTCACAACATCTTTCCGATAGGAAGGAGACCAGAATTGCACGCAATATTCCATCAGTGGCCTAACTGATGTCCTGTACAGCCGCAACATGACCTCCCAACTCCTGTACTTAATACTCTAACCAATAAAAGATGTTTTGGAATGCAGAATTGTTGGGGGAAGACAAACCACTACCACTTTTCACAGCAGTCTTTGTCCATATTCTGACATTTAAAGATCCAGACAGCCGTTTTGACAACTGCTATCAGATGGCAAGTACCTAAGGTAAGCGTAATGTTAAGGGTAGGGTGCCAGGTAAATAGAGGTTAGGATGCCAAGAAGAAAGGAAGTAGCATGTTAACTGACCAGTTGGCTAGATAAATGGTGTAATGTTGAGGGTGGATTGAGAAGGGTAAGAGAAATCAGGTCCAACAGAAACAAAAGAGTGGATGTTGAGTCTGGCGATGGAAGAGAGGCTATTTGTGAAGCAGGAAAAAGGTATGTTAAGCAGCAGAAATTTTGGGTCAGCTGCATAACTAGAGAAGAATAGGTTCAGGCTGGCAGCAGAAGGCAGGTGGGCCATATCTTGAGTTGAAGGGGAGTGGGATTCAGAACACAGAAAGTGTGATTGAATCCTGAGGGGGTGAAGAAGGGGCAAGAGTAAGGCAGCGGGGAATGATGATGTGTCAGGTCAGTATCTTGACAGCTAAATGATCTAGGCAAAGTGCAGTTGAGGGTGTATTTGAGTTAAGAATGGGATCAGTTGAATAGTTACTCACGAGTTAGACTTGGTATTTAATAGTTCAGCTTTTCCTGAATGTAATTGGTACATTCTGAACTCTTGACTGAAATTGAGACTTTAAGAGGGCTCCAGATGTAGAAGACTTGCCCAGCAGAATCTTTAAATTCCCAGGCAATGCCTTCAGAATGTGCTCGGAAGAAAATTCCGCAGGGTCCTACTTTCAACTCGTGTCTACACATGAATGAAGACTGGCTGGCCATCAGAAAGTCCAGACCCTTGTGTTTTCAATACATACTGTATAACATGATAACAATTAAAATAGAAATATAAATTCTTTAACTGCAGCAAATATTAAACATCCATTTATCAGAAATATCCTTCCCTATTCATTTGTCATGACGTGTATGCCTTTTGGCATTAATTCAAGTCAATCTTGGACTTTTGTCTTATTTGTGCAAATCTAATATTCTTGACCAAGAAAAATATAGCATTTTAGACACTGTGACCAAGTAAAGCAACCCATAAATTAATTAGGTGGAAAGGTCTTCCATGTTACTGATTCTTTGCATGTCTGGTTCAAGATCATTGTTTTCTTTTTCCATTTATCCACTTCTGTTAATCTAAAGTAAACACACTGTTCTAAAATGCTTTAAATGTTCCAACTCACTGAATCTCCGGTTTTGGCAGACACAAAATGACCACTAATGTTGTTTTCCTGGCAGAATCGTTGATGCTTTTCTGTCTTCACAGTTCGCATGTGTTCCAAGTCAACTAGTAGGAAAAGAGATATATTACTGTTTTGTATTCAATGAATGTATTTTAAAATTTAACCATTTCTCTTTCATATGAGAAATTAAGCAGATTGTAAAACCAAACAAAAGTAAAAACAAAATTGTATTTTTATTTTCCTTACCATTCTGTACTATTTTGCAGCTGTTCAACAGTCTAATCAATACCATGGCTTTCAGCTAAGAATTCATAATGAGGCCTGGCTGACTGCCCAAAAATCCACTAAACCTTTGAAATGGCTGAGCCCCAGGGAAAACACTGCTTGATTGGCAATTCTGGCTGTTTGTGTAAATAAACATTAACAAAAGATTAAGAGATTTCAACTGCTTGTAGTTACAGCTATTGATACTTGAAAAGGATTTGAATTTTCGACACTTGATTTGTTTGGAAAGGAGGACTTTAAAGAAATTGGAAAATTAAACAGTAATGTAATCATAAAAGCTTTCTTTTAAAAATATCCTTGTCACCATTGGATTCATTGCATCTATGCAACATACAGAGTCATAGAGAAATACAGATGTACAGCATGTAAAAAGATGCTTCGGTCCAACATCCTTGCCAACGAGATATCCCGACCCAATCTAGTCCCACCTGCCAGCACCCAGACCATATCACCACAAACCCTTCCTATTCATATACCCATTCAGATGCCGTAAAATGTTGCAATTGTACGAGCCTCCACCATTTCCTCTAGAAGCCCATTCCACACACGCACCACCCTCTGCATGAAAAAGTTGCCCCTTAGGTCTCTTTTACATCTTTGCCCTCTCACCTTAAACCTATACTCTCTAGTTCTGGACTCCCCCACCCCAGGGAAATGACTTTGTCCACTTCAAGGAAAACAGCCCCAGCCTATTCAACCTCTCCCTACAGTTCAAATCCGCCAACCCTGGCAACATCCTGGTAAATGTTTTCTGAACCCCTTCACGTTTCACAACATCCTTCCGACTCCCAACTCCCGTACTCAATACACTAACCAAAAAAGGAAAGCATACCAAATTCCTTCTTCACTATCCTACCTACCTGCAACTCCACTTTCAAGGAGCTATGAACCTGCACTCCAAGCTCTCTTTGTTCAGCGACACTCCCTCGGACCTTACCATTAAGTGTGTAAGTCCTGCTAAGATTTGCTTTGTCAAAATGCGGCACCTCGCATTTATCTAAATTAAACTCCACCTGCCACTCCACAGCCCATTGGCCCATCTGATCAAGATCCCGTTGTAATCCAAGGTAACCTTCTTCACTGTCCACTACACCTCCAATTTTGGTGTCATCTGCAAACTTACTAACTGTACCTCTTATACTTACATCCAAATCATTTATGTAAATGATGAAAAGTAGTTGACCCAGCACCGATCCTTGTTACATTCCACTGATCACAGGCCTCCAGTCTGAAAAACAACCCTCCACCACCACCCTCTGTCTTCTACCTTTGAGCCAGTTCTATATCCAAATGGCTAGTTCTCCCTGTATTCCATGAAATCTAACCTTGCTAACCAGTCTCCCATGGGGAACCTTGTTGAGCGTCTTACTGAAGTACATATAGTTCTCATCCACAACTTTGCCCTCATCAGTCCTCTTTGTAACTTCTTCTAAAAACTCAATCAAGTTCGCGAGACACGATTTCCCATGCTCAAAGTCATGTTGACTATCCTTAATCATCCTATCCCTCAGGATTTCCTCTGACAACTTGCCCACCACCGACGTCAGGCTCACTGCTCTATAGTTCCCTGGCTTGTCCTTATCACCTTTCTCAAATAGTGACACCACATTAGCCAACCTCCAGTCTTCTGGCACCTCACCTGTGACTATCAGTGATACAGATTTCTCAGCAAGAGGCCCAGCAATCATTTCCCGAGCTTCCCACAGAGTTCTTGGGTACACCTGATCAGATCCTGGGGATTTATCCACTTTTATGTGTTTCAAGATATCCAGCACTTACTCCTCTGTAATATGGACATTTTTCAAGATATCACCACCTATTTCCCTACATTCTATATCTTCCATGTGCTTTTCCACAACAAACACCAATGCAAAATACTCTTTTACTAACTCCCCCATCTCGTGCGACTCTACACAAAGGCCATCTTGCTGATCTTTGAGGGCCCTATTCTCTGCCTAGTTACCCTTTTGTCCTTAATGCATTTGTAAAAACCCTTTGGATTCTCCTTAACTCTATTTGCCAAAGCTATCTGATGTTCCCTTTTTGCTCTCCTGATTTCCCTTTTTAGTATACTCCTAATGCCTTTATGCTCTTCTAAAGATTCACTTGATCTACCCTGTCTATACGTGACATGTTTCCTTCTTTTCCTTAACGTAACTCTCAATTTATTTAATCATCCAGCCTTCCCTATACCTATCACGTTTCCTTTCACCCTAACAGGAATATACTGTCTCTGGACATTCATTTCTGAAGGCTTCCCATTTTCCAGCCGTCCCTTTACCTGCGACCATCTGCCCCCAATCAGTTTTTGAAAGTTCTTGCCGGATACTGTCAAAATTGGTCTTTCTCCAATTTAGAACTTCAACTTTTAGATCTAGCCTAAATTTTCCATCACTATTTTAAAACTAATAGAATTATGGTCGCTGACCCCAAAGTGCTCCCCCACTGACACCTCAGTCACCTGCCTTGCCTTATTTCCCAAGTGTAGATTAAGTTTTGCACCTTCTCTAGTGGATACATTCACACAATGACTTAGAAAACCTTCTTGTGCATGCTTAACAAATTCCTCTTCATCTAAACCCTTAACACTATGGCAGTCCCAGTCTATGTTTAGAAAGTTAAAATCCCCTACCATAACCACCCTATTATGATGGGTGAATGGCCAGGGAAGTAACATAGCTGCCATGTGAAAGATGTTGTGAACTTACCTTTCAAAAGATTCTCTCATGCAAACCATAGCTTATGGATCCTGAGGTCAGTTAACCATAACTCTCTGAAAACTTGGAATGACTCCATTAAGTAGAAGAGGACTAGGAACTTCTTATCTCACATCCCAAGCTAGCCAACACCTTATTAAGGGATGACTGAAAATAGTAAACCGAGGAATATTATCATGTTAAGTCTGTTAATTTTAAAAGGCTACTAAGTCATTCTGAATTGGGACAAGAACTTGTAGGTGGTGTTCCCATACATCTGTACGGTGTGCAAACAACCTTGTGTGTCAATAGCAAAGAACTAAAAAGAAACTGAAAGCAGGGTTAATTGCTTGATTTGATACCAATGGTAGATTGGGGAATATAACCTTATATTCCACAACCACCTGAAGGAGCAGCACTCTGAAAGCTAGTGCTTCCAAATAAACCTGTTGGACTATAACCTGGTGTTGTGTGATTTTAAACTTTGTACACCCCAGTCCAACAATGGCCCCTCCAAATCGCATGAAGTGATGGTTACTTGACAACATTTGATTGGCTCTTGACCAGGTGACTATCCCTCACGTGGGGGCAGAACAGCAGATAACCTGTGCAAAGGGAAAACAACCAGACTGCTGAAAACACAAAGATGGATAAATCCCCATTTCCTGATCAGGTGTACCCTACAACTCTGTGGTAAGCTTTGGAATTGATTGCTGAGATATTTGTATCATCAATAGCCACAGGTAAGGCGTTGGAAGACTGGAGGTTGGCTAGCGTGGTGCCACTATTTAAGAAAGGTGGTAAAGAAAAGCCAGGGTAACTATAGACCAGTGAACCTGACCTCGGTGGTGGGCAAGTTGTTGAAGAGAATCCTGAGGGACAGGACTTACATGTGTTTGGAAAAGCAAGGACTGATTAGGGATGGTCAACATGGCTTTGTGTATAGGAAATGGTGTCGCACTAACTTGATTGAGGTTTTAGAAGATGTAGTGAAAAAGATTGATACGGACAGAGCAGTGGACATATTTTATGTAGACTTCAATAAGGCATTCAACAATATTCCTCATGGTAGACTGGTTAGCAAGATTAGATTATATGGAATACAGGGAGAACTCGCCAGTTGGATACGGAATTAGTTCAAAGGTAGAAGACGGAAGGTGATGGTGGAGGGTTGTTTTTCAAGACTGGAGGCTTGAGACCAATAGTGTGCCACAAGGATCAGTTCTGGGTCCACTGCTTTTCATCATTTATGTAAATGATCTGAATGTAAACATAGCAGGTATGGTTAGTAAGTTTGCAGATAATACCAAAATTGGAGTGAAAAAGGTAACCTCAGAGAACAATGGGATCTTGATCAGATAGGCCAATGGGCTAAGGAGTAGCAGTTGGAGTTTAATTTAGATCAATGAGAGGTGCTGCATTTTGGAAAGGCAAATCCGAGCAGGACTTAAACATTTAATGGTCCTGTCCTGGGGAATTTTGCTGAACAAACAGACCTTGGAGTACAAGTACATAGTTCCTTAAAAGTGGAGTCACAGGTGCATAGGATAGTGAAGAAAGTCTTTGGCATGCTTACCTTTATTGGTCAGTGGATTGAGCATAGTTGGAAGGTCATGTTGCAGGTGTACTGAACATTGGTTCGGCCACTTTTGGAATATTGCGTGCAATTCTGGTGTCCCTGCTACTGGAAGGATTTGTGAAACTTGAAAGGGTTTAGAAAAGATTTACAAAGATGTTACTGGGGTTGGAGGGCTTGAGTTATAGCGAATGGTTGAATAGGCTGTGGCTTTTTTCTCTGGAGCATCAGAGGCTGAGGGGTGACCTTATAGAGGTTTACAAAATCATGAGGGGCATGGGTAGGGTAAATAGACGAAGTCTTATCCATGGGGTAGGGGAGTCCAAAACTAGAGGACAAAGGTTTAACATGAGAGCGAAAGATTTAAAAGAGACTTAAGGGGCAATTTTTTTCATGCAGAGAGTGTTGCATGTATGGAATGAGCTGCCAAAGGAAATGATTGATGCGGGTACAATTACAACATTTAAATAGCTTCTGGATGGATGTGTGAATAGGTTTGGATGGATATGGTAAAAACAATGACTGCAGATGCTGGAAACCAGATTCTGGATTAGTGGTGCTGGAAGAGCACAGCAGTTCAGGCAGCATCCGAGGAACAGTAAAATCGACGTTTCGGGCAAAAGCCCTTCATCAGGAATTTAAAAAAAGGCTTTTGCCCGAAACATCGATTTTACTGCTCCTCGGACGCTGCCTTGGACGGATATGGGCCAAATGCTGGCAAACAGGACTAGATGCATTTAGGATATTTAGTTGGCATGAACTAGTTGGACCAAAGGGTTTGTTTCCATGCTGTATAGCTCTATGACTTAAAAAAAAAATCATGTCTTTCTCCTGTGGAGGGACTTAGCTGTTTTTCACTCATCTCTCTGCAAATACTACTGAAGGGGAATCAAAACACTTTCAAAAAAATGTGAAAAATATCCCTAACCTACAAAGGAAAGACAATGGATGTACAATCAAGCTTGTGTCAATAGCAAAGAATTAAAAATGAACCAAAAGAAACAGAAAGAGAGCAACTCATTGAATCCTGCAGTGCAGACATGCTATTGAACTGTTTTTTCCCCTGATTTTCTTTTCTACACTTAATATCCATGTTTTGTCTGTTTTACTGTGTCTCTGTTGTGAAGAGGGATGTTTATGAAAGATTAGCCCTTAAATTATAAAGTTATAAGTTAGCAGTTTACATTTGCCATTGGTTAAGATTAACGAGCTGATTATGATATTTTCCTGTTAGGTACAGAGACCTGGTGAACATTTTCGTTGGATCAGAGTTCATAAGTCTGGTAGAGTGGAAAGTGTTTCCCAAACTCTTCTCAATTTTGTGATGACTCTGGGAATAGTGGAGCTTGATTTCCAAAGTACCCCCCCCACTTTTTTTCACACACACACACACACACACACACACACACACACACACACACACACAACGGGTAATGCTTCTGTTAAAGTTTTAAAAGCTCCACTTAAGACGGAAACTCAGTCTTTTATACCTCAGTTCACATGCTATGAAACAGTGATGACATCAAGTTAACTACATTCTGATTGTGGGGCAGAATACATCCCTATTTTTCGAAAGGAAAAAAATGCCCACTCATCCATGGTTGTGTATCGGCACATGTTGTCACTTTGATAATTACATAAATAAGTAAAACCATTTTAAAAATTAATATTTCTAACTTCAGTGTGATCCTTTGCAGTTTTTTATAATTCATACTGATTTGGTGATTGCATACTCATGTAGAGAGGTGCATGTTCTTGACTGCTCTTAGATGACACTTGATTGTCTTGCTGTTCATTATTACCACTCAATATTACTGCATAATCATTGGTATTTTCTTCTTTCTTCTCAATATGCTTGTACACAATAATATCATACAATGGACTGAACTGGTATCAGTTCACTCAGTAATGAAGCACCATGACTATAATTATTGCATCTAATCAGGACTAATTGCAAGTACTCTGCCCTCTTCACAATTGCAGTTGTTCTCAAACTCCTTCCATTCTACTCTGACTGGTGTCTCAAAACAGTTGACAATTGGCTACAGGCAAGGGTGACTGCACTTGCCTTCCATGCACAGGTCTGTTTTCTTTTTATATGTCTTTGTAGAGATTAAATACAGCTGAGTGGATTGTCCGGCCACTTCAGAGGGCAGATATACTGCCGTGGATCTGGTAATATATGTAAACCAGAACATGCCACAATGGTAAACATCTTTCCCGAAAGGACATCAGTGAATGAAATGGGTTTTTATGACAACTGAATATGGTTTCATGGTTGCCATTAGACTAAGTTTTAATTCGGGATTTATTAATTAAATTCAAATTCACCATTGCCTTGGTGGATGCAAACCCATGTCCCCAAAGCTTGAAATACAAAGCTAGTTTCAGAAATGGTGACCATAATAAACTATTGACAGATCAGAAATGAAACATCATTTGCTTTAAGTTTCAACAGTATGTCTACTAAAATAAGACACTGTACAAAAGTTTCAAAAAAATGTGGTCACTTCAATGCATATGTATTGTTTTCGGAATTTATGTAAAGTTGCTTACATCTCTTTTATTTTTCTTGCTATCATTTTTGGTTTGGAACTGTGAACTGTGAGTTGAGAGCTCAAGGTCACTTTTGAGTTGTGACGAGCACCTTTTTTAAAAAAAGAACAAACTGGAAGTTAACTGCAGGTTAATTCTTGTTCAAAGAATGGTGTAGATATTTTGATTCCAGAGACGCAGTGTCCTTCAAACACATGGCAGATGTTTGGATATTAACTGGTGCTTCATAGGCAGTTATGGTGCCAATCAGTCTAACAGTGAATGTGTTGGAGAAGCAGAGACATTGAAGTTTATTATAGTTTTAAACTGTACTTTTGACAGAAGGACTGTGGCTGCCAGATAGTCAGCACTTTCCATACTTATGACCAATTTCACCAAGATGGACAAGGGCAGCACATACCATCACCTGCAAGTTCCCCTTCAAGCCACTCGCCATCCTGATGTGGAAACATATTGCTATTCCTTCACTGTCACTTGGTCAAAATCTTGGAATTCCCTCCCACAGGACACTGTGAGTCAACCTACAGCATGCGGACTGCAGTGGTTCAAGAAGGCAGCTTGTCACCACCTTCTCATAGCAACTAGGAATGGATAATAAATGCTGGCCAGTTATTTTAAAAATCTGGTTAGAAACAATTGGAGCAATTTTGCAGGTCATTTTGTGGTTCTGAGGAAGGGGCACCAGATCCAAAACATTAAGTTCTTTTCACAGGTGCTGCCAGACTTGCTGAGCTTTTCCAGCAACCTTTGTTTTTGTTGAGGGTCATTCAGTGTTTCAATTTTATTTTGTTGCAAATATAGGGATAGGGAGGCTGATTCGACTTGACTCTCCATCTCCATGTGGCAACAAAGTTGAAAGACAGTCTGAATATTGAGTATTAATATGCTAAGCAAAAGTCAAGTCGACAAAATTCATCACACACACACTATTAAGATCAGTGTAGGTCAGGACCAATTTCATGGATGCAAAAACAGTAACTTTCACTAGATGGGAGTACTGTTCTGACAGACATTTCAAGATTGCTCATGCTTAAGCAATATATACACATAATTCACAGCTTTGTAATGCAACAGTAGTGAAAAGGGTTGCTTATTTCATTTTCAATGTACATTAAATGACTGGCATAACTTTTAGAATTGGATTCAATTACATGAAATGTACATTTTTCCCAGCAACATTTCATTCCCCAGAGAATAGTGCCAGACGAAAGCAGATTAAGTACTGCATGAATCTGTATACTTGCAGGTCTACAAGCAATAAATTTATTTAATAATATATTTTGCTCAATCACTGCTTTCAGTATTGGTTCATTTTGAAACTGGCCAGAGACAGATGCTATGAGTGTCAGAATTTTCATGTTTACAGAAAAGTCAAAATGGTCTCAGATTCATTAGCAGTTTGTTTATGGAGCCTGTTTCGATGTATGACAAATGGATTGCTCTTAGTCAGGCTACATTGAGAAGTGATCCTTGTTAGTAATCTTCTGTAGGAGGATAAAGCATCTATGCATAATAAACACTGCACTACTCAGACAATGTCTAAGTGCCCAACCTTAAAATGTATCTACTATTAAACACGAGCAGACCATCTATGAACAGGAAAATACCATGCCCCACAATGAATAACCTCCTTGGCCTTAACACAGAAGCCATCATGCCTCAGAATACTTAATCATTTCAATTTTCATCCATTACCTCTAAACTTCTAATAGAATCATAGAATGTCACTGTAATGAAACAAGTTATTCAGCCATTAAACTTGCAGATATTTTTCTCCACAATCAACCTAGTTAAAATCCAACAGCAGATGCTAGGAAACAGAATGAGTAACAGAAAATGAAAGTCAGGCATCATCTGAGAAGAGAACACCAGAGTCATTATAATAGTTCTGATGAAAAGTCATTGACTTGAAACATCGAATTGTTTTGCTACCCACAGGTGTTGTCTGACTTGTTGAGTGTTTCCAGAATTTTCTGGAACCTAATTATACCCTTCTGCTTACTTATGATCTGCATAAGAGCAGATCCTCTCTTCGTTTTTTCACAGATGGACTCCACTCTTTGTTTGATTATAGAAGCCTTTCATTTTCAGTTTCAATTTGTTTATCATAATTCTAGTTCTTCCTCTTGATCTACATTCCTCTAATCTTTCTTCAATCATAGAAACATAGAAACAGAAAATTAAAGGAGTAGGCTATTCGGTCTTGAGCCTCCACTGTCTTTCATTCTGATCATGATTAATCATCCAACTCAGTACACTGTTTTTACTTTCTTCCCATTTCCTTTGGTCCCTTTAGCCCCAAGAACTATATCTAACTTCTTGAAAACATTAAATGTTTTGGTCTCAACCACTTTCTGTGACAGAGAATTCCACAGGCTCGCCATTCTCTGGGTGAAGCAACTTCTCCTTATTTCAATCCTAAATGGCCTACACTATATCCTTAAACTGTAACCTCTGGTTATGGACTGCGCAGTCATAAAGTCATACAGCACGGAAACAGACCTTTTGGTCCAACTCATCATTGGGAATATTCATGTCAGCATATATCCTTTCTTGTCCTGTTAGAATTTTATTTTATGAGATCGCTCCTCGTTCTTCTAAACTCCAATGACATAATCCTAAGCAATCGAGTCTCTCTTCATAACTCAGTCCTGCCACTCCAGGAATCACTCTGGTAAACCTTGGCTGCACTTCATCCATAGCCAGAGCTCCCTTCCTCGGTGACCAAAGCTGCAGAAATACTCTCACCAACACTTTGTACAATTGCTGCAAGACATTCCTCCTTCAGCATTTCTCATGGCTTAATAGAAGGCCAATTCAACCATGCTGCCATTAGTTGATCATATTTACAAATGTTTTTCCCTCTTTCACCACTCTTAAGTTTCTTCATTGTTTGTGTTCTCTCCCAGCTGACCTGCTCTACCCTCTTCCAGACTCCCACTTCGAAATGTCCTAGTCTTTGCTTTTGTCAAATGTGTGCAACAAGAGTCTTCAATTTTGATAATTATTTTCAGATCTTTTACTTATGCTTACACTCAACAAATCTTCATAAATAAGATATAATGACATTCTTTGGCAATGCTACTCCACTTCCAACATTTCTTTGGTACCTAAATTGTAATACCTGTGCCTGCTACTGATCTTATATCTTGATTTCTCCTTTCTCAGTCCCATTCCAATTTTCATAACTTCCACCATGTTTGCGTTATATTTTATTCCATATATTTTTAACCACAGTATGCATTCTATCCATTAATATCTGTCAATCTTTTGCCTTGCAAGCCATTAGGACTTGACCTTACAGCCTTCACAATTGACCTTTTACAAGTCTTTCTATTCCCTAACTGGCAATGAGCTTCTTCCAATTTACCTGGTCGAGTTTATGCATAACCCAGTGTGTGTATTTTTTGCTTGTATTCTCTGCTTCTGTCACTGAAAACACTCATCATTGCTATAATCTTCTTAGTTCCATAACACTTCCTAAAAGCAAATTCATCACAGCTGATGAAATGGCTTGCTTTGCTTGATTCATTGACATTACTTTTGATTCTGTTAAGATACAATACTCTTCACATTTCATGGTACTCAGCGATCCTGTAATATCACACTTTTTATGCAAACAACTGCCCAATTCACTTTTAATAGAATTTATGGACTCTGCTTCAACAACAACCAGTGGTAAATAATCCCACATCTTAAGAACCTCTGACACTTTTCTTAAGTTCCTCTTTATTTTCTGGTGATCTTAATTTTTTCTGTTCCAATTACTATCTCTCTGACCAGTGGAAACAATCTATTTTATTTGCAGACAGTTTAAGAGAACCTGGGAACAAAAACCAGACCTTCAAATTATGGAAGAGAGCAAAGTGAAATGTGTAGACAAATGCTATTTCAGATTTTTTTAACAAACTATCACATAACATCCGATAAATTCACAAACAAAATTTGGCAAAGACTCAATACTTCCAAATACATATTGATCATGATTCAAAATCTGCACGTTCTAGACAGTAATCCAGAAATTCTGAAATAGCTTGATAGATCTCTCACATTTACTAGTCAAAGTTTAGAGGCATCAATGACCTTATAATATGCAGGCTAGTACACTTTTTTCTACTTATTACAAGCAAATTAATCCGTCTGCTTACAAAATTCCACGTCTTATACACAAATGTTCATCTTGAAAAGATACAAATGAATAGAAGCAACAGACGCATGGTCTTCTCCCAAGAATGTAGAAATAACAAGAGACCTTGGTACATGTGATGCATATATATGACAGCATGTCCTTTAATGGTGGTGGAACAGAACAAAAATGGGAGAAGAATATCGTAGCTTTAAAGCAAAATAAATTTGAGATCCAATCAACCTCAAAGTCAGCAAAGAAAATTTCCAATGACTTTAGCCTAACTATTCCTCTGATCTCGATATAAATCTAGACCTGCACTAACATATATCATGAACTCATTCTGATGGCATGGAAGTTTGTAGCCAATTAAGTACATTTGAAGTGTAGATAGCTGCAATGCAAAAAATCTGGAAACTAGTTTTCTGACAGCAAGAACACATAAATAATGCTAAATGTAGAAGCAGCAGTGCTCCATTCAGCTACTTAAGTCTTCTCTTACATTCAAGAAATCATGACTTAACTACTTTCACTCCATTTTCTGCACTATCCCGATATCTGTTGATACTTTTGATATTTAGAAATGTGTCAATCACAATCTTGACCATAATCAACACCTGAACCTCTACAGCCACAGGGCAAGAGCATTTCAAAGATTCCCAACTCTCAGAAGGAAGAAATCCCTCCTCATCCCAGCTCTAAATGACCTTCCCCTTATTCAAAGTCTGTCACCCAGTTATGAAACCTACCCGACCCCACCCAGGCAAGGGACCTATTCTTCCTGCATCTACCACATCAAGTCCTGTATGAATCTTAATAAATCTATAGTCCAACAAGAAATACATCTCACAGGAAAAGAGATCCATGAATAGCTTAAGAAGTAGGCTGAAGATGGTATTAGATCAGGGCTTCCCTAACTGGCAGTGAGCTGAAATTTTGAGATTATAAATTCTTGATCTATTACCTTGTTATTTCCATTTAATGTACTCAATTTTCCACAACACAATTCATTTCACCCCCTCAATTCAGGTTAAATCCTGCTCCAATTTCGTCATGATATGAGTCATTAGAAAACTTGCCTCAGCACTATTCAGGTGAAATCTGTCTCAAGAGTATGGCGCCAACTTTCCTATTACTGATGCCAGTGTCCCACAAGTTAAAATACATGTCTCCAACACTGGTCCCTGAGGCATGAACTTATCTTGCTAATCTTCTTTACAAAATGTCAATATGCATGTGGTTCAGGTAATTATTACTTTCGATGCTCTGCATTTCAATTTAGGGCCTATTTCCTCATATGCCTATGCAGAACTGCCTAAGCGAAAGTGAGAACTGCAGATGCTGGAGATTAGAGTGGTGCTGGAAATGCACAGCAGGTCAGGCAGCATCTGAGGAGCAGGAAAATCGACCTTTCGGGCAGGAGCCCTTCATCAGGAATGCCTAAACTGATTAGTCCTACCCATGTCATTAGTACCTACATGGGCCATGACAACTGGATCCTCCCCTTCCACTGCAAGTCCTCTATAGCTCTGAGCAGAATTTCTGAACCCTGTCACCGGGCAAGCAACAAAGCCGACTGGTTTCTTGTTCTTGGTGACAGAGAAGTGTGACAGAGAAGTGTGACAATCATCATGAAAATACTGTTCTCTACAATTACTCACTCTGTTAAGTCCCTCCATTTGAATGGTTTCCTGTACCATAATATTATTATTAGTTTGCTCACCTCACTCACCCTTGCACTCATTCATACTAGCTGAAAAAATCTCAAGTTTGTTGGACAATTGCATCCTTGAGTCTCCTCCACTCCCACCATCTCAATCGTGTACCTGACCACTGACCAAATGAGATGATGCTAATCTAAGTGGTATGAGTGCCTTCTGGAACAAAGCACCCAGATAACATTCCCCCTCCCTAATGAGTCACAATGTTTGTTATTACAGTTCACTGGGTAACATGCTGAAATATTTGTCTATTCTGGAGTCATTACAAAAGTTAAACATTGTAAAAAAAATGTATTAAAAATTGTCTCTCCAACTTACTTGATCCAGGTTAACAGAATACATGGATTACATTTCTATACTTAATAGACACTTCTACATGTTACAAACAAAGAGATTCTAACCACAGATAAACAAATATGAACTACTGACATGTAACTCTTATTTAAAACTGAAACCCCAACCACCCCCAATCCTGCTCTCTATCTCCTCCTCACCTCCTCACCAACCAACCCCACCACCCACCCTCGCCCCAACACATACACATGGAGAGAGTGACCACTGCAGATGCTGGAGAAGTCAAAGTCGATAAAGTTGGCACTGGAAAAAGCACAGTAGGTCAAGGAACATCTGAGAAGCAAGAGAGTCGACGTTTCAAGCTTAACCCTGACTCATTTGCTCCTCAGATGCTGCTTGACCTGCTGTGCTTTTTCCAGCACCACACTTTATTGACTCTACACATATATATGGACACAGGCAAACAAACAGAAAAAAAAACTGATGTTATGGGTGAAAGAAAACAAAAGTCCACAGGGTTTGATGGGACAATACTTCTGCATGAAAAGGCTTTCTGTTCTTCATTCTCCTTTCTCCAGGTTCTTTTCCTTCTTTGGAATAGCTACAGATGATTGGTACACTAACTGCAAAATCTGTAAGTTACTGTTAAAGAGTTATGGCAAGTAGACGAGAAAAAAAAAGCTGTTTTTCATCAATAGGTACGTTTATTGCAGAGAGTGAGAGGATCACCACTCCTTTTTACCAGAAGTCAAAACACTTCTCACTGTCTCATTCATACCGACCAACTGTTTTGCCATGAGTCAAACAGATAGTGGTCATCAGGTTAATGACCTTTAGCATCCACAACTGTTCTCAATTCCACAAGTCAATCATTTACCTGTTGCCAACTGAATCGCACCTTACACATACCTCAAGAGGCTGACCTGTCTACAAACAGCTTCTCCCACTGCTTGAACAAAGCAGCAGTATAAACAGTACATACAATGAGTCTCAGCAACCTGGTTTTGAAACAGCAGCAATTTTTTTTCTCTAAAGTCCTTGGTTTTAAGATAGTCCTTTCTTTCATTAAAGTCCACAACCTAAAATGAAGTAAAATAAAAAGAACACTTTATACTATAGATCAAACTCAATCAAAAAGTTTTGAAGTGAAGCTCCTCACGCTGCAGGTCTATAGAAATTTACTGAAGTTATGGGTGCTATGGATTGCCTGTGGTATTCCTAAGTTCTTACATGCTGCAGCTGTTGCATAACATTTATACTGCAATTTTTCTACTAATTAAACGTATTTGTTTCAATTAATTTATAGTTTCTTTCCTCATCCAACTTCCCCCATTCTCTCAACTCCTAGCTTCACAATCAATGCAGACCAATTAATAATGACCAAATAATCAGTAATGTCTGCTGAGAAAAACTCGGAAAAGCAGTTTCAAAATAATTCATTGAGCTTTTACATTCTCCAGAGAGTGCAGAAACAGTTTCATTTTAGAATTTCATCTGAAGGAAGATATAAGATTTCCCCAATGCTACAGCGAAATCTCAACCTAATTGCACTTAAATGTCTGAGGTGCAAGCTGAAATCATGATCTCCTAGATTCAAATGAAAGCATGTTACCAATTTAGCCAACGTTGACTACTCATGAACACTGATATTTTCTGTACATCACAGCACAGAAAACACTTCCCCATTAGATGCTTAGTAAAGTTCCTTTCCTTGGGTTCACAGGGAGAAGGAAGCAAAATAAAGAGCCATTGCAAGCATACATATGAAAACTATGCATTTAGCTATTTACTTATTAACCACAATAACTATTTTCATGTTCTGTGTCGAAAACAAAGTTTCTAGTCATACATAATTTTAGTTTGCTTTTAATCTAGGTGTTGAATGAATCAACTGCATTCCAACTAGCTGACCTTTCATTTGAATGAGAGTGACAGTATATAGGAAGAACAAAGTTTATTTAGTTGAAATAAACACATTTTTGTAAAACTGAAGAAAGGAGGGGAAAAGGGAGTCATTATAATGTAATGCAGTGGTAATTATTAGGAGTTTTGCCACTGCTTACAAACAACATTTCATGAAGACTAATGGATATTAATATGATGGAAGCCATACCAGGTTGGAGGTTACAATTCATTTCAAAATACAAGGCATTCCCTGTAAAGTGTTTACAGCTGTGTATGTTGCTGACTAAACCACAACGTTCACATAACAATGCCACCAGAGGAAGACTCAAGATCTGTAAATTCTTTACAATGATTTTTTTAATGAATTGCATAAACAAAGAATCTTTCTCCACAAGTTGGTTGTGCTTAGTTCCTTTAAGCAAAGGAGTACAATTAGTTTACGCATATCCTTTGTAATTCTGCTGCATTAGGCAAGAATCTGGTTGACTGATCTGGTTTTGCTCATTTCTGACAAACTGTGTGTCACATTAACTACCCCCAGGAAGTAATTCCAAACACAAAATAAACTGTTTATGCCTTCACTCAGATGCCTCTGACAGACTGCTATTAGTTACTAACAGATGAAATACATTCATTTAATTCCCTGTATTTGTTTATCTTAAAGTACCTTTATGTACAATATTGTGAAGTGCATAGCAACATTAACACTAAATAGTACAAACTAATGAAACAAGAGGCACTGTAATACCTAGTCATATAAATTTGAAAAATGTACAGTTGGTAAAGATAGATACATTATTGTGAGGCTGGAGGAAAGTAGTCTTAAGCTTGTTCACATCAACAGACTGAAAGCGAATTCATGATCAGTACATTAACAGGTTGCACAACACATTGTGTCACAAAGTTTTCATGTATTCGATATACTCAATGGCTGTAAAACCTGATCATATTACTTTCATATTGAAGAGTTCAACATATCCTGCATCATAGGATCGTAGAACAATAGAGCACAATTACTGAACCAATCTTGCCTGTACTGCCTTTTTAAAAAACGCTTCAATTAGACACACACCTTTGCTCTTTCCTCACAGCACTACAAGTTTTCTTTCACAATTTATGCGTACTCCAATTTTATACTGCAAATCACTTTTCAAAGCTATAATTGAATCTGTTTCCACCAGTTTATCAGGCAGCATGTTCTAAATCATAATGACTCACGGCATAATTATTTTCCTTTGTGTCACCTCTGGCTTTTTTGCCACATTCCTGCATTAAGTTCATCAGTCTACTTCCTCTCAAAAACTGCCACTTCATTCCTCATGGTTCTCATTTCCAGGTTTTGCGTATATTTAGTATACTGAAATTTAGGTCATTAATACATATATCTTGTTCTGCTATAACGCGGGTGTTGTTGAAGCAAATTTGCTGTAATGCGATTGATGAATGGGGGCACTTTCTAAATCATGAATTTTTAAAACTTGTGTTGGCTTTAATACAATTACATCACCAACACTTTAAGCGCTGTTTCCAAAAGTGCGATTTTTCTATAACGTGAGGTTGCACAAAAATGCAACCATCACGTTATAGAAGAACTACCTGTATCTAAAAAAAGCAATGCTCCAAATACTAATCATCAGGAAACATGACTCAACTATAGTTCACCGCTGCTTTCCATTTTTGTTCTTTCATGAATTATGTACCAAGCCCCTGTAATCCAATGGGTTTCAATTTTGCCACAAAGTCTGTTGTGACTTTTTTCAATTGTTTTCTAAAAATCTTCATATACATTTAACTGCAGTGTCCTCACCTCTGTATTGCATCAAGTCAGCCAACAATGATTTACTTTGAAAAGAAACATATTAGCTTTCATTTATTAACATATACTTTTCAAATTGTTAATTAATATTGCTGTGGATTATTGTCTCTAAAGGTTTCTCTGCCACTGCTGTGTGAGATTTATCCCCATCACTTTCTGAAACACTTGAAACAGATATAATACTTTAATTCTTCCAATTCTCTGGCACCATATCCAAAAGCAACTATAAGACTGTCAAGAATCTCTACAATTTCAACTTGCACTTCCCTCAACAAAGTCATCATTACCAGCTATTATAACTTAACCTGAAGCACAGGTGGAATTGGGTATCTGCTACTGAAATCATTATCAATGCCTTTGTTAGTTCTTGGCTAAAGACCTAAATTGTGAAATTCTCTCCATTAAAATGTTACTACCTCTTAGCCTCTCCTCTCTCTTCACAAAGTTCCTCTTTAGTGAAGCATTTAGTCAGCTGGCCAAATATCTTATGTGGCTCAGTTTTAATTTTTTTGATAACATAGAAAATAGGAGAATGAGTGATCCATCCAGTCCATCAAGCTTGCTCAGCCATTTCAATACGATCATGGCTGATCCTCTGTCTTAACGCGATAATCCCACTCTCTCACCACACTGCTTGGCAGCTTTTTTTTGTTGAAAATATTCAGTGACTTGACCACCACAACCTCATGTTGTAGACAATTTCACAGGTTCACTATCATCTGACTGAAGAAGTTTCTCCTCATCTAGCCTTAGAAATATTTAATAAATCTTAATAGGTCTACAGTCAGAAGAAAAACTCACAGGAAAAGAGACCCATCTAAGGTTTAACAAACAGGTTAAAAATGGTATTAGATGAGGGCTTCCCAATCTGGAGTAGGACTGCGAGTTGAAACTTTGAAGTTATAACTTCTGAGGCAACAGTGGACGAACCCAGTTCCTCCTCACTCAGGGCTCACAGCAGTTGAACTCGGAAATGGAGTCACAGTGGGAAAGAGGTTGGGAAGCACTGCATTAAATTAAGAGGCTTACAATATTGGCAAACAAAAACCTGTGGGAGAGTTTTAAATAACAGAAAGGGATAATCAAAAAAAAAGAATAGAGCGAGAAAAATAAAATTAGACTAAATAAGTCAGAAATGTTACAGATTTAAATTAACACTGTAATTATATAAAAAGAAATTAGTGCAAGTGACCATGAATTCCTCAAAGTCTGAGGCAGGAGGTATTATAATGGGAAATAAGAAAACAGCTGACTTGTTGAACAAGTTTTTAGCCATCTTACAAACTAGAAGACGCAAGAACTAATGGCAATGCCTTCCTCCTCCATGAGGTAATCTTGTCGGACCTGACTCAGCTCTAGCGATCATCCAATTGTATTGTTTCTTAAATATTCTAACAACTTTTAAAAAACTGTGTTTTCTAGTAAAATGTAAAGGTAAAGATGCTGTGATCCCAAAGGACCATACGGCTGTTCTCTTATCAGAGAGACAAAACTGATGGTAAGTTTAACATGAAGGTCACTGTGCCTCAAGAGAGGAGTGAGGTTGAGAAGGCAAGACCTTCATGTTGACTTCAGCCAGTACAGGGATTGAACCCACACTGTTGGTATCACTCTGTATTGCAAACAAGCTGTCCAGACAATTGAGCTAATTGCCCAAAGGTAAAGTCACTATAGTCATAGTGGGCCCTTGGGCTGCTCTCTCGTTAGAGAGAGAAAGAGAGAGAGAGAGAGAGAGAGAGAGAGAGATGACTGTTGGTTTAAGTTTAACCATGCACCAGGCAAGGGAACAGGTTGAGGAGCGTCCTCCACGGTTCGCTCTGCAGGTGGAGTCATTGAACCCCATTTATGGCATCAGTATACATCACAAATCAGCTGTCCACCCAACTGAGCTAACTGGTCGCAACAGGAAAAGAATAAAATGTAGAACAAAGAA
This sequence comes from Chiloscyllium plagiosum, assembly GCF_037043375.1. Classification (NCBI taxonomy): domain Eukaryota; kingdom Metazoa; phylum Chordata; class Chondrichthyes; order Orectolobiformes; family Hemiscylliidae; genus Chiloscyllium; species Chiloscyllium plagiosum. The sequence continues at coordinate 44,957,884 of NW_028270139.1, forward strand.
CTACCAAATTACTGAAATAGACTGTTTACATAAACACTGCAGGGCAACTCTTGCTTCACAACTTTTGTCGAATAATCATGAATGAAAATAAATTATCTTTTAACTAGCTACCAATATCATGTTATTTAATACATATATAGTGTTAATATTGGATTGTTCACATTTGTAGTGCATCTAAGAAGGGAAAGAAAAAGATGAAGGGAAGACTAGATTACATTAGAGTGTGAAAACAGGCCCTTCGGCCCAACAAGTCCACACCGACCCGCCGAAGCGCAACCCACCCATACCCCTACATTTACCCCTTACCTAACACTACGGGCAATTTAGCCTGGCCAATTCACCTGACCTGCACATCTTTGGACTGTGGGAGGAAACCGGAGCACCCGGAGGTAACCTACGCAGGCACGGGGAGAACGTGCAAACTCCACACAGTCAGTTGCCTGAGGCGGGAATTGAACCTGGATCTCTGGTACTGTGAGGCAGCAGTGCTAACCACTGTGCCACCGTGCCGCCCACAAGGAAGGAAGGGAAGGAAGGGAAAAAGAACAAAGATAACTATTTCGAGATAGAGAGCATGTCCATGTGCCAAGAGTAGTGGGGGCTATTATGATAATGACAGATGGAGGATTAAATATGAAAATAAACCTATAAAATAAGATCTATCACACATTCGCACTTAATAATACTACTACTGACTTTTATTTTAGCATAAACTGGAAAATGATGCCTGCTAACTGATGATTTGAAGTTAAAGAACAGTACAAATATTAATTACTGGTGTCAGAATGACAACTATACATGTCAATAATGAATGCAGAATTTAATAATTAATTAGCAAGACTAGTCATCAACCAGAGCAATAGTTTTCAACTGAATTGATATTCTTCCTAGATCAACATAGCAGACAAAAACAGGTTTAAACTCATTCTGAATGTATACGATATAGTGGAAGATAATTATAAAGCAACTCAAACCAGTGTGTAAATTTGCACAGATATCTTTTTAATAGCTTTCAAATCTGATGGTATAGTGAATTGATTTGTTCGTGCAGAACATTAGATGTTAGATTCAGATGCATTTCTAAATAATTTTGAGAGAGGACAAAAATAACATTTGGAAACATACTTAACTATCCTGATACTGTAACACGGGAAGTATTGAAAAGGTCAGTGGCGCATGCATGTAACATATTCTATTCTGAAAAGTAATTTATTTTATTCGGTGACTGAATTAGATGAATTTAAAGAACTAAATAATAAAGCAGATTTGTAGAAGTAGCAATTATGAAAATTTAACAATCCAAAATAATTGAACAAGTGGCCAGCCTTTACACAATTTTTAGCAAAATTGAAGCTCTCTTCTTTGTGTGGTTTTCTGATTGGGCACATGTGTACCAATCCATTAAAAAAACAAAATTTAAATTTAAATCTTTCGCCCATTAAATACTGCAAAAATAAAGAACATAAGAAATTTATAACAAAGGAAAAAGCTCTGATCTCTCCTCATAGCATGAAATTTTCCACTACTTCAAAGAAATATCCAACGTTCCTCCAAAAGATACAATAGTCCTAAATGCTTCATGCAATGTTCCATGCTCAAGGAATCCATTTCTACTTCTCCAAACTTTTTCTCCACCCTCAGTGATTTTTTTATACTATTGACTCCCTATTGCTACTGCCCCCTTCTCCCGACAGAAAGAAATTAGTCAAATATATGTTTCCCAGTCACAATCAAAAGCCTTTTTCAGGTTTAAGATTAGATTCCCTGCAGTGTGGAAACAGGCCCTTCGGCCCAACAAGTCCACACTGACCCTCCGAAGAGCAACCCACCAAGCCCCATTTCCCAACATTCACCCCTGACAATTTGGCATGGTCAATTCACCTGACCTGCACATCTTTGGATTGTGGGAGGAAACTGGAGCACCCGGAGAAAACCCACGCAGACACGGGGAGAATGTGTAAACTCCACACAGACAGTTGCCTGAGGGGGGAATTGAACACAGATCTCTACCGCTGTGAGGCAGCAGTGCTAACCGCTGAGCCACTGTGCCGTGCCCGTGAAACTTGATGTGGCTCTGCTGATCTATAGTTTTTATCATCCTTCTCTTGCATACGCGTTAAATGTAGGAACAAAGGAAATAGGAGTAGCCCTTGAGTTTGTGCCACTACCTAATAAAATCACGGCTTTGCTTTTCCAACCAATCCCTCCAAACCTCGATTCCCTTAAAGTCCAGAAGTACAACAGCCTCAGCTTTGAATATATGCAATGTGCTAGTTTCTACATTGTTATGACAAAGCGAATTCCAAGGATTCACAAATCAGAGTGAAGAAATTTCTCATTTCAATTTAAAATGGCTACAATTTTATCCAGAGACAATGCTTTCTGGTTCAAGACACTCTAGCCAGAGGAAATAATCTCTCACAACATTTTATGCCATTATGCTGTCTCAGACTAATTTCAAGCATTATAGGCACATTCTAGTCAATCCCTTCTCAAAGGACAAATATCTCAATCCAGGACAAATCTAACAAGCTTTGCATTCCCTCTAAAGCAAGTATTTTTTTCCTCAGGAAGGCCAAAACCTCTTAGTACTAGAACAAACAGAGTTGTTATATCTGGTTTGTTACCCATGCCACGTGCTAGAGCGGTGAAGAATAGGGAGAGAGAGGAGTTGAACATGTGGCTACAGGGATGGTACAGGACGGAGAGTTTCGTATAACTGGATAATTGGGGCTCATTCTGGGAGAGGTGGAATTGTCGTTCCATTGTCCGGGAGGTTGAGAATAGTGAGGTCAGAAATATGATTTCAAGGTCACAAAAGTGCACCTGCAAGCAGGAAGACAGTTTGAAGTGTGTCTACTTCAACACCAGGAACATCCGAAATAAGATGGGTGAACCTGCAGCATGGGCTGGTACTTGGGACTTTGATATTGTGGCCATTTTGGAGACATGGATAGAGCAGGGACAGGAATAGTTTTGCAGATTCCAGGATTTAGATGTTTCAGTAAGAACACAGAAGATGTTAAAAGAGGGGGAAGTGTGGCATTGTTAATCAAGGATAGTATTATGGTGGTAGAAAGGACGTTTGAGGACTCGTTTACTGAGGTAATTTTCTATAGGGCTCTGAATAGTTCCAGAGACGTACAGGAAAAGATAGCAAGGATGATTTTGAATAGGAGTAAGATTAACAGGGTAGTTGTTATGGTGGCTTTAACTTTCCAAATATTGACTGGAAATATTTTAGATGGGTCAGTTTTTGTCCAATGTGTGCAGGAGTGTTTGCTGATACAGTAATGTAAACAGGCCAACAAGGGCCGAGGCCATAGTTGATTTGGTACTGGGTAATGAACCCGGCCAGGTGTAAGGTTTGGAGGTAGGTGAGCACTTTGGTGATAGTGACCACAATTTGATTATGTTTACTTCACCATTGGAAAGAGATAGGTATACAACGCAGGGCAAGAGTTATACCTGGGAAAAGGCAGTTACGATGCAATTAGGCACGATTTAGGATACATAGGATAGGGAAGGAAACTACAGGGGATGAGCACAATTCAAATGTGTAGCTTACTCAATGAACAGCTACTGCATGTCCTTGATAATTATGTACTTGTCAGGCAGGGAAGAAGTGGTCGAACGAGGGAGCTGTGGTTTACTAAAGAAGTTGAATCTCTTATCAAGAAGAAGACTTATGTTAGGCTGAGATGTGAAGGCTCAGTTACGGTGCTTGAGAGTTACAAGCTAGACAGGAAAGACCTAAAGAGAGAACGGAGAAGAGCCAGGTGGGAACATCAGAAGTTGTTGGAAGATAGGATCAAAGAAAACCCTGAAACTTTCTGTAGGTATATCAGGAATAAAAGAATGACTAGCGTAAGATTAGGGCCAACTAAGGATAGTGATGGGAAGTTGTGCGTGGAGTCCAAGGAGACAGGAGAAGCGCTAAATGAATTTTTTTTGTCAGTATTCACACTGGAAAAAGACAATATTGTCGAGGAGAATACTGAGATATAGGATACTAGATTAGATGGGATGGAGTTTCACAAGGAGGTGGTGTTAGCAATTCTAGAAAGTGTGAAAATACATAAGTCAACTGGACTGGATGGGATTTATCCTAGTATTCCCTGGGAAGCTAGGGAGGAGATTGCAGAGTCTTTGGTTTTGATTTTTATGTCATCATTGTCTATATAAATAGTGCCAGAGACTGGAGGATAGCAAATGTTGTCCCCTTGTTCAAGAAGGGGAGTAAAGACAACCCTCAAATTATAGACCAGTGAGACTTACTTCAGTTGTAGTAAAGTGTGGAAAAGGTTATAAAGAGATAGGATTTATAATCATCTAGAAGAAAAAATGAGTTGATTAGGCATAGTCAACACGGTTTTGTAAAGGATAGGTTGTGCCTCACAACCTTATTGAGTTCTTTGAGAAAGTGACCAAACAGCTTGATGAGGGTAAAACAGTTGACGTGGTGTATATGGATTTCAGTAAGGCATTTAATAAAGTTCCCCAAAGTAGGCTATTGCACAAAATACGGCGGCATGGGATTGAGAGTGATTTAGCAATTTGGTTCGAAAATTGGCTAGCTGAAAGACAGAGGGTGGTGGTTGATGGGAAATGCTCGTCCTGGAGTTCAGTTACGAGTGGTTTACCACAAGGATCTAGTTTAGGTCCACTGCTGTTTGTCATTTTTATAAATGACCTGGATGAGGGCATAGAAGGATGGGTTAGTAAATGTGTAGATGACACTAAGGTTGGTGGAGTTTGGTTAGTGCTGAAGGATGTTGCAGGTTGCAGAGCTGGGCTGAGAGATGGCAAACGGAGTTTAATGTGGAAAAATGTGAGGTGATTCGCTTTGGAAGGAGCAAAAGGAATAAGGAGTACTAGGTTAATGGCAAGATTCTTGGCATTGTAGATGATCAGAGAGATCGTGGTGTCCATGTACATAGGTCCCTCAAAGTTGCCACCCAGGTTGATGGGTTTGTTAAGAAGGCATACTGTGTATTAGCTTTTATTGGTAGAGAGATTGAGTTTCGGAGCCACAAGGTCATATTACAGCTGTATAAAACTCTGGTGCGACAGCACTTGGAGTATTGGGTACAGTTCTGATCACAGCATTATAGGAAGGATGTGGAAGCTTTGAAAAGGGTTCAGAGGTGATTTATTAGGATATTGCCTAGTATGGAGGGAAGGTCTTGTGAGGAAAGGCTGAGGCACTTGAGACTATTTTCGTTAGAGAGAAGAAGGTTGAGAGGTGACTTAATTGAGACATATAAGATAATCAGAAGGTTAGATTAGGTGGACAGTGAGAGCCTTTTTCGTCAGATGGTGATGGCTAGCACGAGGGGATGTAGCTTTAAATTGAGGGGTGACAGATACAGGACAGATGTCAAAAGTAGTTTCTTTACTCAGAGAGTAGTAGGAACATGGAACGCCCTGTCTGCAACAGTTGTAGACTTACCAACTTTAAGGGCATTTACATGGATAAACAAATGGATGAAAATGAAATAGTGTAATATAGATCGGGTTCAGATTGGTTCAACAGGTCGATGAAACATCAAGAGCCAATGGGCGTGCACTGCACTATAATGTTCTATATTCTGTATTCTATGTTAATACACAATACTCCAGGTGCAGTCTTACTAAAGCCCTATACAATCTCAGCAAAACTCTCTTCTTATGTATTCCACCGTCCTTCTATTATGGTTAACACACTATTTGTCTTCTAAATTGTTTTAGGTATATACAAGTTTACTTTGTGTTTCTTGTACAAAGTACACCAAAATCCCTCTGAGTTTCCATTTCTACAAGTTTCTCACCAATTTTAAGAATATTCTATTTGTTCCTTTCTTACTACAGAGTTACAAACCACAATATGTTCCAACTGTCATCTTCTTCCCCACTCATTTAGGGAAAAGTGAGGACTGCAGATGCTGGAAGTCAGAGTCCAGATTAGAGTGGTGCTGGAAAAGCACACCCGTTCAGGCAGCATCTGAGGAGCAGGAAAATCGACGTTTTGGGCAAAAGCCCTGATGAAAGCTCTGATGAAGGGCTTTTGCCCGAAACGTCGATTTTCCTGCTCCTCCGATGCTGCCTGACTGGCTGTGCTTTTCCAGCACTTCCCCATCATTTAGTCTATTCATATTCCTTTGTTGACTTGTTGCACACTTCTCATTCTTCCACCTAACTTTTTATCTTTCGCAACCTTGGATATATGACACATGGTCTTTGGATTATCATGTCATTTTTTATAAGCATGATAATTTATATCTGCAGCAACTGCACATTTGGGACAGTTACTGAGCTTGAGCACATGTTGCCATTGAACATTCTAAGGGCATTGGTTTGTAACCTGTTCACTTTCTAGTAGTTCGTTATCAGTGCAACTTTTCTTATACATACCACTGACATCATGTGCAGTATAATAATTTGACTGTCATAAATGGCCATCATAAGTCAACAAAATGTTCATATCTCAAAACAGAGCCCTTACATCAAGAGCATGTTCGATGGACAATATGCCACGATAGCACAAGGCATACCTAAAAATGAGATGTCAACTTGCTGAAGCTTCAACATTGTACTACTAATGTGCCAATCGGCATAAACAGCAAGTGATAGACATTGCTTAGTGACTCCACAACCAATGGAGCAGATCTAAGCTCTGCAGCACTGTCACATCCACTTGCGAATGATGAAGGACAATTAAATAACTCACTGGAGGAGGCTCTACAAACATCCCCACACTCAATAGCGTGCAAAAGATGAGACTGAAGCACTCGCAATAATTTTCAGCCTGAATACTTAATGGATTATCCATTTCAGCCTCCTCCAAAAGGTGTTCAGCATCACTGATGTCAAACTTGAACCAATTTGATTCACTCCACATGATAGCTGGAATTGGCTCAATCATTGAATAGCATAAAGGCATTGAAAACATTTAGCAATAGCACTGAATGACAGGCAAGATTAGCCAAGCTATTCCACACAGCTATAACACTGACATTCTCCTGGAAATGTGTAAAACTGCCCAAGCAAATCCTATACACAAAAAGCAGGACAAAACCAACCTGACCAAATCACACACGATCAGTATACTAACAAAAATCAGTGAAGTGATGGAAGGGTACTCAACAGCACTTTTTAGTAATACTCTGCTCACTGATGTTCAGTTTAGCTTCACCAGGCACACTCAGCTCTTTGCCTCCTTACTCCCATAGTGAGGTGAGAATGGCTGTCCCTGACATTAAGGCAACATTTGACAAGTGTGGCATCAAGTGGGAGAAAACTCTCCGCTAGGTAGATTCACACCTGCACACCAGGAGGTGGTTGTCATCTGGAGGTTAGTCATTGCAGCTTCAGGACATCACTGCAAGAGTTCCTCAGGCCCTAAGGCCAACTTTATAAATGACCCTCAGGTCAGAAGGGTGTTCACAATATTCACCACCATTCACTACTCCTCATGTGCTGAAGTAGTCCATGTCCAAGTGCAACAGGTCCTCGAGAACATTGAGGCTTGAGCTGAGAAATGGCAAATAACATTCACACCGCACAAGTACCAGATAATGACCATTTTCAACAAGAGGGAATCCCACCATCTTCCCTTGACATTGCTATCATGAATTTCCCACTATCAACATCCTCAGGTTTACCACTGACCAGAAACTGAACTGGACTAGCCATATAAAAATTGTTGCTACACCTACTGTGGGAGATCATAGGCAGGGAATTCTGCAGTGGGTAACTCACCTCATGACTTGCTAAAGCTTGTCCATCATAGAAAGGCACAAGTCAGGAGTCTGACAGAATATACTTCACTTGCTTGAATGAATGCAGCTCCAACAACTCTCAAGAAGCTTGGCACCATTCAGGAAAAAGCAGCCTGCTTGATTGATACCACATCCACAAACATTCACTCTCTCCACCACCATTGCTCAATAGCAGGAGTTTGTGCTATCTGCATAATGTACCACAGAAATTAGCCAAGACAGCTTAGACAGCACCTTCCAAATTCAAGAACACTACCATCCAGAAGGAATAGGGCAGCAGATACATGAGGACATCAGCATTTGCAAATTTGTCTCCAAGCCACACATTCTGACCTGGAATTAGGTTGTCATTCCTTCACTGTCATTGCTTCAAAATCCTAGAACCTTCTCGCTAACTGTCACAACACCAAAGGACCGCAAAGGTTCAAGAAGGCAGCTCACCACCACCCTCCCAAGGGCAATTAGGGATGGGCAATAAATGCTGACCTCACCACATTCCATTGATGAATGTAGAAAATTCTGGTTCAAAGTGACTTGCAGTCAACCATTTCCATGAGAACTGTGCTGTCACTTACAGTTGAACAGTTCACGGTACTTTTTAATGCAAACAGCTCCTTCCAGGCAAGTGCAGGGGAAAAGCAACATAAATTAATCTTCTATCTGAAAAAGCATAGGAATGCTTAATGTGTAACCATAGGATGTTCTATTTAGCAACTTGAGAAACCATTTGTTAAGTTAACTGTTCTGAAGAAGGGTCACTTGTCCTGAAACATCAACTCTGATTTCTCTCTACAGACGCTACCACACCTGCTGAGCTTTTCCAGCAATTTCTATATTTGATTCTGATTTACAGCATCCACAGTTCTTTTGGTTTTAATTCTGTTAACAGTTGACTAAAGAAGCATGTTTTAAATAATATCTAAGTCATGTGACACACCCAGAAGGTATAAAGAGACCCTAAATCACTTCTTTGAAAACCATATTTTCTTGTGTTAGAAGGGCCTCTTGCTGTACTTAGCATGACTGCTATCGACAACAGAATGTGCTTCCTGGAAAACTCCTGTTTCTAAAAGCTCGCTAGTCATCCAGAGGTTTCATATTCTTACATTGTGTGGACATTTCAATCAATCAAATTAACACAAAGAAACAGGGGATGAGATGTCTACCTCAGTCATTTCTGAACAAAGGAAAAACTACTGAAACTTTTTATACTTGAGATAGTGCTAATGTCCCTGAAGCTAACTCCTATATCACACACTGGTTTTTGATGGGATTGATCAAAAGCAGATCAGACAATTTGAGAAATACTGTACTTCAACTTCATACCTGTGTCACTAGAAGCTTTGTTGAAGATGTTTCTAGACTTAGTCCATTTTCCATAGCAGAGAGCTGGCAGCTAATCTTTCATCATCAGTGGTATAGATGCCACTGAAAACACCTCCACAACTTTATTCAGATCTTGTAGAGTATTTTAGACAGGTTCAATTGACTGTTGTAGACCAACCTGTTGTGACTGAAACCTATTTTATTTGGAACCAAAATCTAGAACTGCAACTAAGGAAGGAATAGAGTGGACTCTTTGGGACAGTATGTTCCAGCTCCTTTTCTACTACTACCTTTGCTGCTCCTCACCTGTGAACTATGATACAAATATCTCCTCAAGCTCACCATGTAAATCGTTTGGGTTTTGTGTTGTGACAGTGGCGCAATATGCCAGGAGTATTGGCCATGTTCAGAGCAACAGGCTGTTCTTCCAGGTCTACAAAAACAGAAGAGGAATATACGTCATAATACTGACTCCAGGAGACCTTCAAACAGCACCTGGATTGCAATATGCTGTCTGCAACATGTTTACGGAAGAATAATTTCCTGTGTGCCATTTAAATCAAGAACTCCTTTTGGTGCTTATCTTTCATATTAGCATATAGTTTGATCAAAATTATCCATTTAAACCCTTTACCTTCATTCAATCTAACATAATCTTGAATGCTGGTGTGATTTCAACCCCAGAAAGTTTGGAAGTTAAATTGTGAGACTGAAGTTTCAGTGGAAAGACATTGCTCTGTCCTCTAATGCAATGTATATAACCTCCAAGATCCCTCATTGCAACTCAACTGGTAGAAACATTGTATTCTATGTTCTTCTATCATTTCATAATTTTAAACATTCAATATCCAGGCACAGAAGTCAATGCTTCAAATGTTAGTCGGAGGACTCTTTTTAAAATGATATTTACAAACCAATCCCCTTCAATTAAAAGTGCTGCCTTCCATGTTTTTTTTGTATAATTCTTTCTGCTCTTCCTCAGCAGTAAACTCACTGCCATTTAGAGTATGATTAATTATGATATTTTATTCAATCAATCTCATGCATAACAACATTGACTTCTGCCATATTTTGTCTTATTCCCCACTTTATCAATGGTCCCTTTGGCCTTCGAAAATATGGGGCCAGAGTCTCCCACCAGGCATTCAGAGCTACAAACATAATGGCATTGAAATTAACCATCCTATTCCTGTTCCCAACATGCCTGCTTTTCTCAATCAGGAGCCTACTTGTAAAATGAAAATTTGAGTCTTATGACATGCATCAGACCAAACTTTGAGGGACATCAGTCAAAACGCACACTGAACCTACCACACCCTTTGGACTAGACATGGAACATCTTAAAACTGCAAAAGTCAAAGAGATTGCTCAGGCCATTCCAAAACCAGATAGGTTTATGAAGGACCGGAGCATGGATAAGACCTTTCTCACCCAATGTCAATTGTCTATGCCTCATTTTCCTCAAAGTACTGTCTTTTGTTTTTAGTTTGCTCCACAGAAGAACAGCAGATTTCTTAATCCATGCTATAATTATTTTTGGGCATTGATTTTAAGCACAAATGAGATCTGGTAAGTAGATTGGCTTGGGCGTCTTGCAAAGAACATCAGGGTATAAGTTGCAGTGAATACACTGCTGCTCAATGTCCACTTTGTGAAAAATTGGCTCCATTGGCATTGTCACCACTTCCTTAAACATATATATAAATCACTGATGCACACAACAAACAAATTGCCTCAGAACGATCTGGAATATCACTCTCACTTCCATCTACTTTTAAATCTTTGCTTTACTTTGATCAGATTTTAACCTGAGGTGCCATATCTCATAATCCCATAATCTCACAGCACAGAACCTTGCCTAGTAATCTCCTGTATGGAACCTTGTCAAAGGTATTTGCATACATTTATTTAATTCAATTACCCTCCAAGCAATAAAAAGCTCTATGAAACAGAAATATCTCTTTTAAAAAAAACAATTGACTACCTGTCCTCAAGTAGATTACTGAGACTGCTGAAGTGCCAAGAGAATTGCAACTACTTTGTGCAGCATGGACCTGCTGCCCTTTCTCAAGAGACAGGATTGGTCTTCCTATCACTGCCTTCGCTGTTGCCCATCAAGCAACCAATACAGAAGGCTACCACCCACAGTGAGATTGCTTAATCTGAAGGGTCATGGGACCCAAAATGTTAACTCTGATTTCTCTCCAAGGATACTGCCAGACCTGCTGAGATTCTCCAGCAATTTCTGTTTTTGTCTCAGATTTCCAGCCTCTGTAGTTCTTTCACTTTTTTTGTTTAGCTTAATCTGCAACTGGGCTATCCAGGACCAGAACATGTTGCAAGGCTATCTTGTAGTCTCATTTGAAACTCAGCAGCCTTCTGCCAGCTATCTTGCATCTCTTAGTGCACTGAATAGCAGCACTTGGGCAAAGGCAGGAAGGGAATACAGAAGGATGAATGAACGTTTAGAGAATGTTTGTATACTTTAATGGTCTGGACACAAGTGTTGAAGGCTTGATTAGTAAATTCACAGATGATACAAATATTGGGGGTGTGATAAAATAATGAGAGGAAAGCTTCAGATTACAGGATGATATAGATGGGCAGAACAATTGCAGATAGAATTTGATCTCGAATAGTGTGAGTGATGTATTTTGAATTGCATTTTGGGAGGACTATTAAGGCAAGGAAGAACACAATGAATAGCAGGACCCTGGAAAGTACTGGAACTTTTTCCCTTTGCAGTTAGGTCAATAACAATAAGGCATAGATTTCAGATAAGGGAAAGAAAATATATTTAAAGAAAACTATTTTTCATCTGGGGCTGGAGTGGCTCCTGATGGAGCTGCACTTAACCAGGCAAGTGGTGAGTATTCCATCACTCTCCTGACTTATTTATCTGCCATTTAAGGTGCAACTTATAGTTTATATTATACCTATGAACTCATGCTAGTGTTAGATGTTAAAATATAAGAGTGATAGTGTAGTGTTTGTTCAATCGTGCATAGGAAGAAAATCGTTCTGCTTTTAACTGAGGAACCTTTCAACTTTAGTCTGACAGAAAATAACTGGGACGCTGAATTTCAACTACCCATGTTTAAGGAAGTTACTGGTTCCCAATGACATTGCAACAAAGGATATATTGGTCTTGAAGGGAGTGTGGTATAGATTTATGAGAAGCACCTAATTACTTCCTTTTGCTTCCAGCCATGAAGCATTTTGGATCCAACTAGTTACTTGGCATTGTATTTCCATGAGCTCTTACTTTGCCAGTCTACCACATGAGATTTTGTCAAAAGCATTGCCAGAATCCATATGAATAACATAAAATGCACTACCTTCATTGGTCCTGCTTGTTAACTCCTCAAATAAATCAATGAAGTTAATTAGGTAGAAATACAAAATGAGCGCTAAATAACCTTTATAAATTTTTTGGAGACTGTTTTTCACTATTTCATGCATTTCTAAATGGTAATTTATCTTGTCCCTCAGAACCTGCTCCAATGACATGCCCAAGGTTAGGCAAACAACCCTGTAGTTCCTCGATTTCTCTGTCCAACTCTCCATTTCTAAATAATGGTATATTATTAGCAGCCATCCAACCTCAGATCTGCAGCCACAAAGAAGTGAAAATTTGGTTAAAGCCCCAGCTATCTCCTTTTGCTTCTTACAGGAGCTAAAGACACCATTTACCTAGGCCTTCAAAAGATGCAAAATTCCATTACAAGTATTCTCTCAGTTTATTAATACCACACAATATTCCATACTTCACTTGAACTACAACATCTGCATAATTCTTCTCTATTGCGAGAACAATGATCTCCAAACTTGTTTTTTTTTGTCCATTAAACAGTTCTCCTCTTTCCTCAGTTAAATTTTGAATATCAAAAATTAAAATTCAATATTTTAAATATTGGAAATACTGAAGCCACAATTCTTGCCTCTAACCCATTTGCATTTTCAATGGGTCCTGGCCCCAAGCTCCAAAATACTCTCCCTGCACAGTTCTGATTTTCTACTGAATTTGTCTCTTTAAATTGCTCTTTAAGGCTTCCCTATTGTCATCTGTGTTAATATCTCTTTCTGATTCAGATAATTTCTCCTTGTGGTTCAGTTCATACTTTGCTTTATAAAGATCTGGTGAAGCATCTTGGGTCTTTTAATTAGGTCAAAAAAGCAACATCAATCCAAGGTATTGTTATTTATCCGCCAGCACATAATGTATTTAGGAAGCATCTTTTGGGCTTTTCTTTATTGCAACTTGCCAATGTTTTCATGCCAATTATTCCCTTTTCCTTAAATTTCATACGTGCACTGTTGAGATTCCTGTAGATTTTCTGGAGCACTAATCTCTCAGTATCTCACATGTATCCTTTAGGCCTTATCCTACAAATTCTTTGGCATTGGGGTGGGGCTAGTTTGGGAGTTCCTTTTTTATGGCAATAATTTTCTTCTAAATCCTTTTCAGATCCTCCTTGAAAGCCTCCTACTGCGGTGAAATTGATTTACCTTAAAGTAGCTATTCCAGTTGGCTTTTGCTAAGTCACATCTTGGTAACATTGACTTCTCATGTACATGAGTGGACAAATTAGGAGAAGTAGGAGGAAGTGAAGACTGCTGATGCTGGAGATCAGAGTCAAAAAGTATGGTGCTGGAAAAGTGCAGCCAGTCAGGCAGCATCCAAGGAGCAGAAGAGTTGACATTTCAAGGATAAGCACTTATCCTCTCGAACCAGCTCTCCTTTTCAATGAGATCATGGCTGATCTGATTACTTCAAATTCTGACCTACATTAACAATTTACCTCCTTGCTTATCAAGAATCTACTTTAACCTTCAGAGATTCAAAGACTCTACTTCTACTACCTTTTAAATAAGCAAGTTCCAAATACCCAAGAAAAAAAATTCTCATCTTGGTCTTGAATGGTCAGAAGCTTATTTTGGAACAGTGACCCCTGTTTCAGAAAGTCCCACAGGAGGGAACATCCGTTCCAAATCGACCCTGTCAAGACTCCTCAGGATCTTGTATGTTTCAGTCAAGTAATTGCTTACTCTTCTAAATTCCAGTGCATAAAAAAAAGACTGTCTAACCTTCCTCAAAACACCATTCACCCATTCCAGGTAATAACAATGCAGATGCTGGAAACCAGATTCTGGATCAGTGGTGCTGGAAGAGCACAGCAATTCAGGCAGCATCCGACGAGCAGCAAAATCGACGTTTCGGGCAAAAGCCCTTCATCAGGAATAAAGGCAGAGAGCCTGAAGCGTGGAGAGATAAGCTAGAGGAGGGTGGGGGTGGGGAGAAAGCAGCATAGAGTACAATAGGTGAGTGGGGGAGGGGATGAGAGTGATAGGTCAGGGAGGAGAGGGTGGAGTGGATAGGTGGAAAAGGAGCTAGGCAGGTCGGACAAGTCCGGACAGGTCAAGGGGACAGTGCGGGCTGGAAATTTGAAACTAGGATGAGGTGTGGGAAGGGAAAATGAGGAAGCTGTTGAAGTCCACATTGATGCCCTGGGGTTGAAGTGTTCCGAGGCGGAAGATGAGGCGTTCTTCCTCCAGGCGTCTGGTGGTGAGGGAGCGGCGGTGAAGGAGGCCTAGGACCTCCATGTCCTCGGCAGAGTGGGAGGGGGAGTTGAAATGTTGGGCCACGGGGCAGTGTGGTTGATTGGTGCGGGTGTCTCAGAGATGTTCCCTAAAGCGCTCTGCTAGGAGGCGCCCAGTCTCCCCAATGTAGAGGAGACCGCATCGGGAGCAACGGATACAAAATATGATATTAGTGGATGTGCAGGTAAAACTTTGATGGATGTGGAAGGCTCCTTTAGGGCCTTGGATAGAGGTGAGGGAGGAGGTGTGGGCACAGGTTTTACAGTTCCTGCGGTGGCAGGGGAAAGTGCCAGGATGGGAGGGTGGGTCGTAGGGGAGCGTGGACCTGACCAGGTAGTCACGGAGGGAACGGTCTTTGCGGAACGTGGAAAGGGGTGGGGAGGGAAATATATCCCTGGTGGTGGGGTCTTTTTGGAGGTGGTGGGAATGTCGGCGGATGATTTGGTTTATGCGGAGGTTTGTAGGGTGGAAGGCGAGCACCAGGGGCGTTCTGTCCTTGTTACAGTTGGAGGTGTGGGATCTGAGGGCGGAGGTGCGGGATGTGACGAGATGCGTTGGAGGGCATCTTTAACCACGTGGAAAGGAAATTGCGGTCTCCAAAGAACGAGGTCATCTGGTGTGTTCTATGGTGGAACTGGTCCTCCTGGGAGCAGATACGGCGGAGGCAGAGGAATTGGGAATACGGGATGGCATTTTTGCAAGAGATAGGGTGGGAAGAGGTGTAATCCAGGAAGCTGTGGGAGTCGGTGGGTTTGTAAAAAATGTCAGTGTCAAGTCGGTCGTCACTAATGGAGATGGAAAGGTCCAGGAAGGGGAGGGAGGTGTCAGAGATAGTCCAGGTAAATTTAAGGTCAGGGTGGAATGTGTTGGTGAAGTTGATGAATTGCTCAACCTCCTCGCGGGAGCACGAGGTGGCGCCAATGCAGTCATCAATGTAGCGGAGGAAGAGGTGGGGAGTGGTGCCAGTGTAATTATGGAAGATCAACTGTTCGACGTGGCCAACAAAGAGGGAGGCCCTCCAAAGAGGCTTGGAGGCCCTCGTTTTTTCCTCTCCCGACGTCCCCAACAGTACCCTTCCACCGACACTCTCATTCGTTTGGCCGAACTGGTCCTCACCCTTAACAATTTCTCCTTCGAATCCTCCCACTTCCTCCAGACCAAAGGGGTGGCCATGAGCACAAGTATGGGCCCCAGCTATGCCTGTCTCTTTGTTGGCTACGTAGAACAGTTGATCTTCCGTAATTACACTGGCACCACTCCCCACCTTTTCCTCCGCTACATTGATGACTGCATTGGCGCCACCTCGTGCTCCCGCGAGGAGGTTGAGCAATTCAGCAACTTCACCAACACATTCCACCCTGACCTTAAATTTACCTGGACCATCTCTGACACCTCCCTCCCCTTCCTGGACCTTTCCATCTCCATTAGTGACGACCGACTTGACACTGACATTTTTTACAAACCCACCGACTCCCACAGCTACCTGGATTACACCTCTTCCCACCCTATCTCTTGCAAAAATGCCATCCCGTATTCCCAATTCCTCCGCCTCCGCCGTATCTGCTCCCAGGAGGACCAGTTCCACCATAGAACACACCAGATGGCCTCCTTCTTTGGAGACCGCAATTTCCCTTCCCACGTGGTTAAAGATGCCCTCCAACGCATCTCGTCCACATCCCGCACCTCCGCCCTCAGACCCCACCCCTCCAACCGTAACAAGGACAGAATGCCCTGGTGCTCACCTTCCACCCTACAAACCTCCGCATAAACCAAATCATCTGCCGACATTTCTGCCACCTCCAAAAAGACCCCACCACCAGGGATATATTTCCCTCCCCACCCCTTTCCACGTTCCGCAAAGACCGTTCCCTCCGTGACTACCTGGTCAGGTCCACGCTCCCCTACGACCCACCCTCCCATCCTGGCACTTTCCCCTGCCACCGCAGGAACTGTAAAACCTGTGCCCACACCTCCTCCCTCACCTCTATCCAAGGCCCTAAAGGAGCCTTCCACATCCATCAAAGTTTTACCTGCACATCCACTAATATCATATTTTGTATCCGTTGCTCCCGATGCGGTCTCCTCTACATTGGGGAGACTGGGCGCCTCCTAGCAGAGCGCTTTAGGGAACATCTCTGAGACACCCGCACCAATCAACCACACTGCCCCGTGGCCCAACATTTCAACTCCCCCTCCCACTCTGCCGAGGACATGGAGGTCCTAGGCCTCCTTCACCGCCGCTCCCTCACCACCAGACGCCTGGAGGAAGAACGCCTCATCTTCCACCTTGGAACACTTCAACCCCAGGGTATCAATGTGGACTTCAACAGCTTCCTCATTTCCCCTTCCCCCACCTGATCCTCGTTTCAAACTTCCAGCCCGCACTGTCCCCATGACCTGTCCGGACTTGTCCGATCTGCCTAGCTCCTTTTCCACTTATCCACTCCACCCTCTCCTCCCTGACCTATCACCTTCATCTCCTCCCCCACTCACCTATTGTACTCTATGCTACTTTCTCCCCACCCCCACCCTCCTCTAGCTTATCTCTCCACGCTTCAGGCTCTCTGCCTTTATTCCTGATGAAGGGCTTTTGCCCGAAACGTTGATTTTGCTGCTCGTCGGATGCTGCCTGAATTGCTGTGCTCTTCCAGCACCACTGATCCATTCCAGCTAATAGTCTGGTAAGCCTTCTCTGGCTTCTGAATTATTTCAATGCATTCACACCCTTCCTTAAATAAGGAGCTCAGTACTGTACATAATAGTTTAAATGTGGTCTCACCAATGCCCTGTACAACTGAAGAATAACTTCATTACTTTTGTATTCAATTCCCCTTGCACTAAACAAGAACATTCTATTAGATTTCTTAGTATATTCAGTACTGTTAGTGATCCCTCTGTATCTTAGAGCTCTCCAATCTCTCAGCATTTAGACAATATGCTTTCTTTTTCTTCCTGCCAAGGACAATTTCACATTTTCCCATTATATCCATTGCCAGGTTTTTGTCCACTCACTGAACCACTCTATATGCCTTTGCAGCAGCCTTATATTATCTCCACAACTTATTTCCATAACTATCTTTTTGTCACCAGCAAATGCAGCAAGCATACCTTCAGATCCTTCATAAATATTCTAAGAAGTTGAAGCCCCAGCGATGATCCCTCTGGCAGACCCAGAAAAAGACTCATTTATGACTAGATATAATAGATTAAATATATTTATTTGATATTGTCACTTGTCCCAAGGTATAGTGAAAAGTGCATAATGTCGCCACACTCTGGCGCCTTCTTGGATTACAGTATAAATTACTAATTAAACTATATAAATTGCAATATATTGAATAAATTGACATTAAATTGATGTTACTGAAAATGACACAGCTTCAAAAGTTCACCTTTCCCATTCCATAGCCTTCACCTTCTCTGCTCCTCCAGTCACCGCCATTCGGCATCATCCCGGAGATCCTGGCAATGTGCTCCTTTTCTGCCACAACTGGCACAGTTGCTTCTGCGTCCGCCACCTCTCAGCTAGAGAGGTGAGTAAGTCCCACACATCCTCCGATACTCAACATCGACTGATGGGTCCTGTCTCCGAGTTGACCAACAGGGTCATGGCTCGTCTTCCGACACAGTCACCCAGGATGGAATAAGGACGGAGATACGTGGGCTGTGGCCTCTCGTGGAAGAACATCAGGAGGATCCACCAAAGCCAAAAATGATGTGACCTAGCTACCAAACTAGAAAAACAATGATGAAGCTGTGTGGATGCAGCTGAACGCAGTACACTGTTTCCTTGTTAGCTTGTCAATCTCATATATATGCACCACCTACATCATGAGATTTAATTTTCCAATAACATTTGGTGTGGCATCTTATCAAAGACCTCTGGAAATGAAAGAATTGGCTCCACTTCATCCATAGGATATTACTTTAATAAGGAAGCCCGATAGTTTATATAGAATTTACCTTCCAAAAAGCATGTTGCATCTGCCCAAATAACTTAAATATTTAAAAATTCCCTTCTGTAACAGCTTAACTTATATCTTTGATTATTTTTTCCGACGTCAGATGTGGGGACTTGTCTGCCCGCACCTCAAAGAGTTTACTCAGTACCATTTCCCTGGTAATTTTCTTGGATTTCTCCATTCCTTAAATTGCTGATTTACAACTATTACTCGGATGTTATTTATATCCTCTACAGGTTAAGACAGATGCAAAATTCCTGTTCAACTATTACACCATCTTATTATTTTTCATTATTCGTTTCCAAAACTAATTTTCTATAGGACCAAGTTATTTAAACAATATCAATAGAAACTTTCAACATTTTTTAAACACTTCTAGCTAGCTTTCTACTGCAGTTTAATGTTCCCCTTTTTATTAATCTTTTAGGCATTTTTGCTGCTTTTTATATTCTGTCCAGTCTTCTGGCCTGCTAGTTATGATGGCACAATTTTATGTTTCAAGTCTGAAGACATTGTTAAAAACTTAAGTTAATCACACATGGTGGCTAATGGGGAAATTTTCTCTTTCATTGGAATGTAACTATTCTATACATTCTGAGATATCTTTTTAAATATTTGGTCTTCTATCTCCATTTACTGTTTCTTAACCTTTTCACAACACAAATCTAACTAAACTATGATTATCATTAAAGTGTTCTTCCACTGATTACCCCTTTTACTGCCCAGTTCCAATTCCTGAGACTAAAGCTAGAACTGTTCTTTGTGATAATTTGGAGGTGCCGGTGCTGGACTGGGGTGGACAAAGTTAAAAATCACACAACACCAGGTTATAGTCCAACAGGTTTATTTGGAAGCACTAGCTTTTTGAGGCGGTGCCTCTTCATCAGGTGGATGTGGAACATGACCATATGACACAGAATTTATAGCAAAAAGGTTACATGGAGTTGGAA
The DNA here is from genome assembly GCF_037043375.1 of Chiloscyllium plagiosum. Taxonomy (NCBI): domain Eukaryota; kingdom Metazoa; phylum Chordata; class Chondrichthyes; order Orectolobiformes; family Hemiscylliidae; genus Chiloscyllium; species Chiloscyllium plagiosum. The sequence continues at coordinate 44,977,483 of NW_028270139.1, forward strand.
TGATATATTAAACTACTTCAGCTAAAAATCACGCAACACCAGGTTATTGTTCTTAAATAAATTTAGATTGCGTCTTTCATCTTTTAGGTGTGATATGGTGGTTTAGGTTCTTTAATATGTAAATCCCAGAATTACATTCTCAAAGTGGCATCAGCTTATCTAATAAATAGGTGATTTCCTCAAATTCCAGGAGTAGCAATTACTGTTTTGGATGCTGGTGCATTGTTTTGGAACTTTGGAGAAAAAAAAGTCAAAACAACAGCACTTTTAAAAGAGAGAGGAACAGACAAAGGCAGCACATGGTGAGGTCAGCGCAGGAGAGGGAGAGATAGTTAGAAAGAAGCCCACACTGCTAACTGACACATCAGTGAATCTGCGCAGTTACAGCCTTTGCTGTTTGAATTCATGTATCGCTGGACATCAGAGTGCATCTGGGAAAACTAACCTTGGAGGAACCTGTTTGGGAGAGGTCACAGCATAGAAACAGAGAAGCGAATATTTTTAAGTGTGGCCTTACAGTAAGTCTGCAGTAGTGAGTAGTGTGGATAGTTTCTTGATTATATGTTTTATTGAGATAGGTCTCTTGATTAAACTTAGGAATATAAGCTATAAGTACTAATTTAATCTGGAGCAGTGTGTATTATACAGGAATAAGACAGTGCTATTTTTGGGTCTGAAGACTTAAAGAGTCAAAAAATGGCCTTTAGTAGAATGATATCCTCTTCTTGTAGATGTGGGAGTTTAGGGAGAGTTTACTGAGGATAATATCTGCAATAAATGTCATTGGTTGCGAATCCTATCATATTGAATGGATCAGTTGGAGATACACTTAGAGGCAATGAGGAATTTACAAGAGTAAGGGGATGTGATGAATGACAGTTATAGGAAGGGAAAAAATTTGCAGATAGAGTCACATAGATGGGTTAACTCCAGGAAAGATACGAGAGGTAGGCAGGTAGCGCAGATATTTTCTGTGGCTATGCATACTTCAAACAAATATGCTGTTTTGGAAAATGTAGCGGGTGATGGATTCTCAGGGGAATGTAGCACGAATGGCCAAGTTTCTGGTATCGAGACTGGCTCTAATGCAATGAGGGGTACGTCAGGTTCCAAGAGATCAATTGAGTTAGGGGACTCTCTAGTCTGAGGCACAGACAGTAATTTCTGTGGCCAGCAGCGAAAAATCAAAATGATGTGTTGCCTCCCCGGTGCCAGGATCAAGGATGTCTCAGAGAGGGTGCAAAATATTCTCAAGGAGGAGAGGGCCCAGCAGGAGGTCATTGTATACATTGGAACCAATGACATAGGAAGGGAAAAGGATGAGATTCTGAGGGGAGAATATAGAGAGTGAGGCAGGAATTTAAAAAGGAAGTCCTCAAGAATAGTAATATCTGGATTAATCCCGGTGCTGTGAGCTAGTGAGGGTTGGAATAGAAGGATACAGCTTATGAATGCATGGCTAAGGAGCTGGTGCATGGGAGAAGTATTCACAGGTTTGGTTCATTGGAATCTCTTCTGGGGTAGAAGTGACCTTTACAAGGACAGATTGCATCTGAATTTGAACGGGACTAATATACTGGCAGGAGATTTGCTAGAGCTGCACATGAGGATTTAGACTATGAAGGTGGGTAGGACACAAAGAGACAGTGAGGAAAGAGATCAATCTGAGACTGGTACAGTTGAGAAAAGAAGCGAATCAAACAGGCAGGGACAAAGCAGAGAACAAGGTAGGACTGATAAATTAAACTGCATTTATTTCAATGCAAGAGACCTAACAGGGAAAGCAGATGAACTCAGGGCATGGTTAGGGACATGGGACTGGGATATCATACCAATTACAGAAACATGACTCAGGGATGAACAGGTCTGGCAGCCTAATATTCCAGGATACAAATGCTACAGGAAGGACAGCAATGGAGGCAAAAAAGGAGGGGGAAAGGCATTTTTGATAAGGGACAGCATTACAGCTGTAGAGGGAGGATATTCCTAGAAATACATCCAGGGAAGTTATTTGGATTGAACTGAGAAAAAAGAAAGGGATGATCACCTTGTTGGGATTGTATTACAGATCTCCTAATCAGCAGAGGAAAATTGAGAAACAAATTTATAAGGAGATCTCAGTTATCTGTAAGAATAATAGGATGGTTATGGTAGGGGATTTTAACTTTCTAAACATAGACTGGGACTGCCAGAATGTTAAGGGTTTAGATGGGGAGGAATTTGTTAAGTGTGTACAAGAAAATTTTCTGATTCCTGTATGTGGATGTACCTACTAGCGAAGGTGCAAAACTTGACCTACTCTTGGGAAACAAGTCAGGGCAGGTGACTGAGGTGTCAGTGGGGGACCACTTTGGGGCCAGCAACCATAATTCTAGTAGTTTTAAAATAGTGATGGAAAAGGATAGGCCAGATACAAAAGTCGAAGTTCTAAATTGGAGGAAGGCTAATTTTGATGGTATTAGGCGAGAACTTACGAAAGCTGATTGGGGGCAGATGTTCGCAGGTAAAGGGACGGCTGAAAAATGGGAAGCCTTCAGAAATGATATAACGAGAGTCCAGAGGCAGTATATTCCTGTTAAGGTGAAAGGAAAGGCTGAGAGGTGTAGGGAATGCTGGATGACTAAAGAAATTGAGGGTTTGGTTTAGAAAATGTAGAAAGCATATTCAAGATAGATCGAATTAATCCTCAGAAGAGTATAAAGGCAGTAGGAGTATACTTCAGAGGAAAATCAGGAGGGCAAAAAGGGGACATGACATAGCTTTGGCAAATAGGGTTGCAGAGAATCGAAAAAGTTTTTACAAATATATTAAGGGCAAAAGGGTAACTAGGGAGAGAATAGGGTCCCTCAAGATCAGCAAGGTCGCCATGGTGTAGAGCTGCAGGAGATGGGGGAGCTACTAAATGAGTATTTTGCATTAGTGTTTACTGTGGAAAAGGACATGGAAGATATAGAATTTAGGGGAATAGATGGTGACATCTTGAAAAATGTCCAAATTACAGACGAGGAAGTGCTGGATGTCTTGAAATGCATAAAAGTGGATAAATCCCCAGGACCTGATCAGGTGTACTCTGGAACTCCATTGCTAGATTTCTGGACCCCTTGCTGAGATATTTGTATCACCGATAATCACAGGTGAGGTGCCAGAAGACTGGAAGTTGGCTAACACGGTGCCACTGTTTAGGAAGGGATGTAAGGTCAAACCAGGGAACTATAGACTGGGGAGCCTGACGTGGGTGGTGGGCAAGTTGTTGGAGGGAATCCTGAGGAACAGAATGTACATGTATTTGGAAAGGCAAGGACTGATTAGGGATAGTCAATATGGCTTTGTGTAACGGAAAACATGTCTCACAAACTTGACTGAATTTTTCGAAGAAGTAACAAAGAGGATTGATGAAGGCAGAGCAGTGTACATGATCTATATGGACGTTAGTAAGCCGTTCATCAAGATTCCCCAAGGGAGACTGGTTAGCAAGGTTAGATCTCATGGAATACAGGGAGAAATAGCCATTTGAATAAAGAACTGGCTCAAAAGTAGAAGACAAAGGGTGGTGGTGGAGGGTGAAGGCCTGTGACCAGTGGAGTGCCACAAGGACCAGTGCTGGGTCCACTATTTTTCATCATTTATATAAATGATTTGGACGTGAGCATAAGAGATATAATTAGTAAGTTTGCAGATGAACCCAAAATTGGAGGTGTTGTGGACAGCAAAGAAGGTTACCTCAGATTACAATGGGATCTTGATCACATGGGCCAATGGGTTGAGGAGTGGCAGCTGGAGTTTAATTTAGATAAATGCGAGGTGCTGCATTTTGACAAAGCAAATCTTAGAAGAACTTATACACTTAATGGTAAATCCTAGGGAGTATTGCTGAACAGAGTGCAGATTCATAGCTCTTTGAAAGTGGAGTCGCAGGTAGATAGGATAATGAAGAAGGCGCTTAATATGCTTTCCTTTATTGGTCAGAGTATTGAGTACAGGAGTTGGGAGGTCAAAGAGTTTTTACAAATACATTAAGGGCAAAAGAGTATGCAAAATGTTGCAGCGGTACAGGACATTGGTTCGGCCACTTTGGGAATATTGCATGCAATTCTGGTCTCCTTCCTATCGGAAAGGGTTCAGAAAAGATTTACTAGGATGTTGCCAGGGTTGGAGGATTTGAGCTATAGGGAGAGGTTGAATAAGCTCGGGCTGTTTTCCCTTGTGCATCAAAGGCTGAGAGGTGACCTTATCGAGGTTTATAAAATCATGAGGGGCATGGATAGGATAAATAAACAAAGTCTTTTCCCTGGGGTGAGGGAGTCCAGAACTACAGGGCAGAGGTTTGGGGTAAGAGGGGAAAGACATATACACCTGAGGGGCATCTTTTTCACACAAAGGGTGGTACGTGTGTGGAATGAGCTGCTAGAAGAAGTGGTGGAGGCTGGTACAATTTCAACATTTAAAAGGCATCTGGATGGGTATATGAATAAGAAGGGTTTGGAGGGATATGGGCCGGGTGCTGGCAGCTGGGACTAGATTTGGTTGGGATAACTGGTCGGCATGGACGAGTTGGACTGAAGGGTCTGTTTCTGTGCTGTACATCTCTATGACTCTATGACTGTAGGTGTCATCTCAGCTCAGACAATGCATTAAATATGTGAAGGTAAAGTCTGTACCAATGTTGAGTCAATTCTATTTCTAAAGTGGGACCAAATTTGCACCCCCAAAAAGCCAACATTTTTATGCACAAGTTCAAACAAGACTTCTGCCCAGGTCCTCCAATCAACCTTATGCACCAGATATACTGATGACATTTTCTGTTTCTGGACCCATGGCAAGGAGGCACTGAAACAACTACACATGATATCAATGAGTTTCATCCCACCATCAGACTTATCACAAGGAACATGACGGAATGTACTGAAAGTGCTCAAGGATGCCCTTATAAAAACAGGGTACGATGCTCAACATGTCGACCACCAGTTCCGAAGCGCCACAATGAGAAACTGCAGTGGTCTCCTCAGGAGACAGACACGGGCTGCAACTGATAGGGTACCCTCTGCTGTCCAGTACTTCCCGGGAACCAAAACACTACGTCATGTTCTTCGCGGCCTGCAACACATTATTGATGAGGACAAGCACCTTGCCAAGACCTTCCCTCCACCTCTACTTGCCTTTAAACAACCACCAAGCCTCAAACAAATCAGTGTTTGCAGCAAACCATCCAACCTTCAGGACAACATCGACCACAACACCGTACAACTCTGTCACGGCAGCCACTGCAAGACGTGTCGGAGTGTTGACACGGATACCACCATTACACGTGGGGACCTCGCACCATATACACGGCATGTACTCATATGTCTCGTCCAACATTGTCTATCTTATACACTGCAGGCAGGGATGCCCTGAGGCTTGGTACATTGGTGAGACTAGACAGACACTATGACAACAGATGAATGGACACCACGCAAAGATCACCAGACAAGACTGTTCCCTCCCTGTCGGGGAACACATCAGTGGTCTGGGATATTTGATCTCGGACCTCTGGGTGACCATCCTCCAAGGCGGATTTTGGAACAAGCAACATCGCAAAGTGGCCAAGCAGAGGCTGATAGCCAAGTTGGATACCTATGGGGAAGACCTCAACCAGGACCTTAGGTTCATGTCACACTACAGGTGACCCCACTGCACTATACACTCACTCTCTCTCACACACACACAGACATATACACAAACCTACATACTCGCAGACTCGCGCAGACCCTCTCTCATACACAAGCTCTCTCTCATATGTACACACATGGACCCCTCGCGCACTCACAGGCTTATACCCCATCACACTCATACACATACTTGACCAAGCTTACAAACACACATACACACACTCTTTCACATGCACTCACACCCATTCGCACATACAGACATCCACTCTGTCTATCCTGCACATGCACAAATCTAAGTTTATGGGGTGAATTTGTATTTGCAGAATTACATTTTATTTTGCTCAATAACTGCTTAAATCCATGTAAGATTCTGTAAGCCCCACATTAGAAACAGAATTGACTAAACATTTGTACAGACTTTCCCTTCACACATTTAATGCATTGTCTGAGCTGAGATGACACTTATTATTACATAAGCTGACACCACCTTGAGAATGTAATTCTGGGATTTACATATTAAAGAACCGAAACCACCATATCCCATTGTAAAAGATGAAAGACTTAATCTAAATTTGTTTAGGAACTATAACCTGGAGTTGTGTGATTTTTAACCAAACGTTTTTGAATATATCATTACAACTCCAGACACTGTAACCCTTTCGCTATAAATTCTATGTCATATGGTCATGTTCCATAACCACCTGATGAAGAGGCAGTGCATCGAAAGCTAGCGCTTCAGAATAAACCTGTTGGACTATAACCTGGTGTTGTGTGATTTTTATCTTCACGCAAATCTCCTCACTGTCTTCCCCTCAGTAATCAAGTTACCTCTTCAAAAACTTCAGCGACTTAGTTAAACACAATTTCCCCTTAGATCCATGCTGACTGTTCCAAATTTGCCCACATTTTTCCTGAAGACTATTAATTCTATTCTGAATAATTGCTTCTAAAAGCTCTGAAGTTAAAACTGACTGATTTTTACAATCCTTCCTGAACATAGGTGTAATGTTTATAATTCTCCGATCCCACAGAATCACCCTCAAATCAAGGGAAAATGGAAAGATAACTTCCAGTACCTCTCCAAATGCCACTCTCACTTCCTTCAATATCCTTGGATGCATCTCATCTGGTTCTGCTGCCATATCAACTTCAAGTATGACAGCTTATCCAATTTTAAACCATATAGTGACTAATTTGCCTCCTCTGCCACCATGGCCCGGGCAGCATCTGCCTTGTAGTTAAAGACAGATACAAAGTATTAATTTAATACCTCAGCTATGCTTTTTGCCTCTTAAGTGTAAATCTCCTTTTAGTCTTTAATTCACCCTAGTATTCCTTTTACCATCCTTTTACTAATTGCTCCCCTTAGAGTTTGGCCATTTGATTTAATTGTGTGCAATGTATTTACTGAATAAGCTGCTGGCATGTTAAGATCTGACATTGGCGTAGCACATTGCCAGACGTTAACATACCCAACCCTATCTGACTTATAGATTGTTATGATCCCAGCTTATGTTATTACTCAATAAGTCAGATCCCAAACAGGAACCTGTGTTTGGTTTAAACAAAGTGGTCTCTTGTTGAAACAGAAGTTCGGAGTTTGCTTTTAACAATTTAACAAAACGTATTAACATAAGATTGAAGATAGAATAATCCCAAGCAAAATATAAAACAAATGCAAAGATTTTAAATGCATAGTAAAAGTATAATTTCATTAATCTCAAGACACCCCTTTATAAATTGAAAAGAAACAAAATAGTTTCTCAATGGCAGCCAAAACATGCTTCTGGTATAGTATTCAGCTTGTATATAATACTCAGTACAAAATCCCTGCATTTAATAGCATGGTAGGTTTAAGTCACTTTTGACTTAACTTAAACGTTCTCAGCTTTAAATAACCTCTTCATGGTTTTATCTCAATACTCCTGGTCTGGGACTGACAATAACTAATACTTTTACAGTTACCTATTTCACTATAATATCCTTCCCTTCTTAAGACCATTTTCTGCACAGCCAATCTATTCTGAGAACTGTCCCACTCAATGACAAAGTCTCTCTCTCTCTCTCTCTCTCAGCTATGAGCTTTCCATTGGGCATAAAAGAAAACAAGTTCCAGCACACTCTAAAAAATTTAAGGCCCCATTATTTACCATGCTGTGTCATAGAAACACAAGTTCATTCATAATATACAAAATCCAATCATTCCAAAGCAAGGTCTCAAAACTTTAAAACAAAAATCACCATGGCTACAGAAATACTTAAACTTAATAATTAACTTTAGATGCTCCAGTTATTAGGTCAAAAAAACAGAAACACAAACTCAAAACAAATAATATTAAAAATTGTACATCAAAATCACAGATTACATCATAGGACTGGCTATTCAGACTGTCACAAGCTGCCACCTTTCCTTCAGTGCTTAAAAACAACACAAATCACAGAAACTGGAGCCTGAAATGAAGCACAAGACCTGAACACTAAAAAAGCAATATAAAGTAAACAGTAAAAGGCTAGCAACTGTTCTATGTTTAACTTTTACATAAGTAGTAAAGGAGTGAAGGCTAAGAAAGGATGCTTAGAGCCATAAGATGCATGTGTCCATCTGTGGATGCATGAAATGCTTGCTTATTCCTGTGTGCAAAGTAACTGAACATACAAATCATAATTGCCCATGAGTTCTGAATGAAAGTAGTGAAGGGTTGAAATAATGTGCGAGTTAGTTCGAGAGCAGGTACAATGATCCAGTGTCAACTGGTGTCCATGTAGCGCGCTGTTCTGGTGAAGCATGATGACCATGACATACATTCAGAAAGCTGCAGCTGCCAAGTACCCACTTGGATTAACTTGTTGGGAATTTATGCCATATTTCTTCATAGAGGAGAAAAGTGGTATATAACTAAGAAAAGTTGGGACATCAATAATATGTAAATGCATGGAAATAAAGGTGTTGCTTTTCATTGGTGAAGTGCTGAATTCAATATTTAAAGCCAAAGTGCAAAATTAGAAAAGCTTTTGTGATGTTAGATCTGTTTCTATTCATTCTCATCACATGTTCCCACAGTCTTTGCCATTGATCATACCACACCATGGAGGGAAAATTCCAGCCAATGTCACAAGCTTTAACTTAATATATTTCTCATTTTAAATTAGAAGCATTACTGATGTGAAACATAATCCAGAGTGTATTACTCTGTATAAAAAGGTCGTGAAATGGTTATTCTTCCATTCCAAATAGCAAGGTCCTATAACAAAATCCTTGACAAACTGGAGTGAATTTAATTATACTAACTAAAACAGTCCTAATATGCTAATGTCTGATAGTTTTAATATATAAATATATAATCTGCTTTTCTGTATAATGTTCTTCTTCCATCCCAATTTCTTATATGCTGGGTAACCTTCTTGTACTGAAGGATAACCTGACCCTACGTATTACTGTATCCAGGGATCAATTGTGAGGAAATACATGAAATTAGCTCGAAGGTGAACTTCTAAACCAATTAGAGATCACATAAGTGCTATGGAGCAGAAGGAGTCATTTAGTCCATCATACCTACATCAGCCTGTTAAATAAGATTCATTAGCCAGTGCCAATCTCCTGCTTTTTCTCCATACCATTGCACATTATTTTTTTAGCCGGAGATGTGTTGCTGGAAAAGCGCAGCAGGTCAGGCAGCATCCAGGGAACAGGAGAATCGACGTTTCGGGCATAAGCCCTTCTTCAGGAATCCCGAAACGTCGATTCTCCTGTTCCCTGGATACTGCCTGACCTGCTGCGCTTTTCCAGCAACACATCTCCGGCTCTGATCTCCAGCATCTGCAGACCTCACTTTCTCCACATTATTTTTTTATCCAAGTAATCATCCAATGCCCTCTTGAATGCCTCAATTCTAGTCAATGCAATCCTCTAACTGCACGTGTGAAATTTTCCCCACTTCACCTTTGCTACATTTGCAGATCACTTTAAATCTATGTCCTGTTGTTCTTGTTCCTTTTATGAGCAGGAACAGTTTTTCCCTATCTACTCTACCGAGCCCATTCATCATTTTGCAACTTCAATCAGATCTCCTCAAGGCTTTCTTCTCTCCCAGGAGAATAGTCCCAACTCTTCATTCTTTCCTCATGACTGAAGTTCCTCACCCCTGAAACATTTCTTTTAAACTACTTCTGCACTCTCTGCAATAGGTTCACATCCTTCCTTTACATGGTGCCCAGAGCGACAAACAATTCTCCAGCCAAGGTCAAACAAATACACAATGTGATCAGGTAAAAACAACGACTGCAGATGCTGGAAACCAGATTCTGGATTAGTGGTGCTGGAAGAGCACAGCAGTTCAGGCAGCATCCGAGGAGCAGTAAAATCGACGTTTTGGGCAAAAGCCCTTCATCAGGAATAAAGGCAGAGAGCCTGAAGCGTGGAGAGATAAGCTAGAGGAGGGTGGGGGTGGGGAGAAAGTAGCATAGAGTACAATAGGTGAGTGGGGGAGGGGATGAAGGTGATAGGTCAGGGAGGAGGGTGGAGTGGATAGGTGGAAAAGAAGATAGGCAGGTAGGACAAGTCATGGGGACAGTGCGGAGCTGGAAGTTTGGAACTAGGGTGAGGTGGGGGAAGGGGAAATGAGGAAACTGTTGAAGTCCACATTGATGCCCTGGGGTTGAAGTGTTCCAAGGTGGAAGATGAGGCTTTCTTCCTCCAGGCGTCTGGTGGTGAGGGAGCGGCGGTGAAGGAGGCCTAGGACCTCCATGTCCTCGGCAGAGTGGGAGGGGGAGTTGAAATGTTGGGCCACAGGGCAGTGTAGTTGAGTGGTGCGGGTGTCCCAGAGATGTTCCCTAAAGCACTCTGCTAGGAGGCGTCCAGTCTCCCCAGTGTAGAGGAGACCGCATCGGGAGCAACGGATACAATAAATGATATTAGTGGATGTGCAGGTAAAACTTTGATGGATGTGGAAGGCTCCTTTAGGGCCTTGGATGGAGGTGAGGGAGGACGAGTGGGCGCAGGTTTTGCAATTCCTGCGGTGGCAGGGGAAAGTGCCAGGTTGGGAGGGTGGGTTGTAGGGGGGCATGGACCTGACCAGGTAGTCACGGAGGGAACGGGCTTTGCAGAAGGTGGAAAGGGGTGAGGAGGGAAATATATCCCTGGTGGTGGGGTCTTTTTGGAGTTGGCGGAAATGTCGGCAGATGATTTGGTTTACACGAAGTTTGGTAGGGTGGAAGGTGAGCACCAGGGGCGTTCTGTCCTTGTTACACTTGAAGGGGTGGGATCTGAGTGCAGAGGTGCAGGATGTGGACAAGATGCGTTAGAGGGCATCTTTAACCACTTGGGAAGGGAAATTGCGGTCTCTAAAGAAGGAGGCCATCTGGTGTGTTCTGTGGTGGAACTGGTCCTCCTGGGAGCAGATACAGCAGAGGTGGAGGAATTGGGAATACGGGATGGCATTTTTGCAAGAGGTAGGGTGGGAAGAGGTGTAATCCAGGTAGCTGTGGGAGTCGGTGGGTTTGTAAAAACTGTCAGTGTCAAATCGGTTGTCATTAATGGAGATGGAGAGGTCCAGGAAAGGGAGGGAGGTGTCAGAGATGGTCCAGGTAAATTTAAGGTCAGGGTGGAATGTGTTGGTGACGTTGCTGAATTGCTCAACCTCCTCGTGGGAGCACGAGGTGGTGCCAATGCAGTCATCAATGTAGCGGAGGAAGAGGTGGGGAGTGGTGCTGGTGTAATTACGGAAGATCGACTGTTCTACGTAGCCAACAAAGAGACAAGCATAGCTGGGGACCATACGTGTGCCCATGGCTACCCTTTTGGTCTGAAGGAAGTGGGAGGATTCGAAAGAGAAATTGTTAAGGGTGAGGACCAGTTCAGCCAAACGAATGAGAGTGTCGGTAGAAGAGTATATTGGGGACGTCAGGAGAGGAAAAAACGGAGGGCTTGGAGGCCCTGGTCATGGCGGATGGAGGTGTGGAGGGATTGGATATCCATGGTGAAGATGAGGTGTTGGGGGCCAGGGAAACGGAAGTCTTGGAGGAGGTGGAGGGTGTGGGTGGTGTCTCGAACGTATGTGGGGAGTTCCTGGACTAGGGGGGATAGGACAGTGTCGAGGTAGGTAGAAATGAGTTCAGTGGGGCAGGAGCATGCTGAGACAATGGGTCAGCCAAGGTGGTCAGGCTTGTGGATCTTGGGAAGGAGGTAGAACCGAGCAGTACGGGGTTCCCGGACTATGAAGTTGGAAGCTGTGGGTGGGAGATCTCCTGAGGTGATGAGGTTCTGTATGGTCTGGGAGATGATGGTTTGGTGATGGGGGATGGGGTCATGGTCGAGGGGGCGGTAGGAAGAGGTGTCCTCGAGTTAGCGTTTAGCTTCGGCGGTGTAGAGGTCAGTGTGCCAGACTACCACTGCGCCCCCTTTATCTGCTGGCTTGATGGTGAGGTTGGGATTGGAGCAGAGGGATTGGAGGGCTGTGCGTTGTGAGGGTGAGAGGTTGGAGTGGGGGAGGGGAGGTAGACAGGTTGAGGCGGTTAATGTCCCGGCGGCAGTTGGAAATGATGTCAAGGGCTGGTAATAGGTCAGCGCGGGGTGTCCAGGTGGATGCAGTGTGTTGGAGGTGGGCGAAGGGGTCCTCGGAAGGTGGGTAGGAATCCTGATTGTGAAAGTAAGCTCGGAGGCGGCGGAAGAAGTGTTCGACGTCACGGCGTGTATTAAATTCATTGATGCGTGGACGGAGGGGGATGAAGGTGAGTCCTTTGCTGAGGACTGATCGTTCGTCCTCAGTGAGGAGGAGGTCTGGAGGGATAGTGAAAACTCGGCAGGGCTGGGAGCTGGGATCTGGTGTGGGTGTGGAGCTGGGAGTGGGGGCGCAATGTGATCAACCAGCATTCCAGAGAATCACAAGGACATGAATTCAGCATCTTATCATCTATTTGCTATCAGATTTAGTTGCCCCCAAAATGGCACTACGTTCTTAAAATCTGTACTTACAACTTGGATGCTGATTGTTTAAAAATGTGTGAAATATAGTTTCTAATATTAAGTAGGTTGTAAATCTACTAACTATGAATTAGTTTAACACTGGTTGTGAAATTCCCCCCAAAACAAATATTTAACATGAACAGATTATTAGAAATTAACTACTAAAATCTGCAATGAGTAAAATATTGTGGATATTGGAAATTTGAAATAAAACAGAAAAAAAAGCAGCATCTTTGGAAAGATAAACAAATTAATATTTCATAGCCTGAGGACCTTTTGATAGAAGTAGATTCTATCAATTGTTTGTGAAATAACTCCACTGAGGCCTGGGTTCTATCGATTGTTTGTGAAATAACTCCACTGAAGCTGGTATCCTGTCACCATGTCTCCCCTTATTTACACATGAATAGTCCTCGACTAAAGCACTGTCTCATTCGGAGTCGGGTACCAGGGTGTCAGTATCTCTGACACTCACCCTTTTTATTTGTCAGTCAGGGCTCCCCGATTGATCCAGATTAAGAGTCCAAATCTTGGAACTCATATTCTATTCACATCCCCATGCCCCCATCCAAGACTGAGGACATAGGCCAATCTTATTTCTTTGAGAGCCTCTTCATACTGGGTCAGGTTCCTAGGACTTGGCACACAATATGAATGGTGTGTAACACACAGGAGCTTGCCTTTGTGCCAGGAGCACCTTGATAAAATTTCACTCTCTTCTTCCAGCAGCAAAGATGTCTAGGCAGCTACATCCGCCATGTCCGTCTCTGATTCCGAAGACACGACAATGCTTGACAAAGACAGTGAATCCACGAGTTCTGGCAACCTTTCCAAATGTTGAGGGGCAGCACGTTTTGCTCCTGCAACCTATGTTGAATGCCCAGCTTTCACATGGTACATATGCTTGTTCAAGACCATCACACTTGCCTGGATTTCATATGTCGTTGGTCTTGACCTCACATCGACGATGCCTCTTACTGATATAGGGCCATTTCTGTGATTCTTACACCAAACTTCCTCCACTGTATCAAACTGTCCCTCTTGCTTGGCAGATGCTTGTATCTAGCACTGGAGATCCTGGTGCCATTTCACCGTCTCCTCTATGTCCACGAAGATCAGACTTAAGTCTGATGTGAAGTCTTCTTCCCATTAGCAACTCTGCTGGTGCTATCTGTGTACTTACATTTAGGGTGGCTGCAATGAAAAAAGAACTGTGACATCTTGGTATCTAATGAGTCTGTAGGCTGTTTGTTAAAGCCAGCCTTCAAAGTTTGGTCTGCTCTTTCTGCAAAGCAATTATGGGTAATACAGGGTTTCCTTTTCTGTCGAATCCCATTCAACTTTAAGAAATAACCAAATTCCCTGCTGGTAAATGATGGCCCGTTATCTGTGACCAACACTTCTGGGTCTTTGTGTGTTGAAAAAGATGCACACAGTTTTTCTACTATCATCCCAGTGTTTGACGAATGGACCCTATGCACACCCAACCATTCTGAGTGGGCATTTTCAATGACTAAGAACATTGAAACCATGAAAGGATCAACTTAGACCACATGCAACCGAATCCAAGTTTTATGCAGCCTTTTTCATGAATGTATGGGTGCAGCTGGCAGTGATTTTTGAACACTCTGGGCACAGCCCCACCAATACAGCTATGTCTGCATTGACGCCTGGCCATTAGAAATAGCTCCTCGCCGACATTATTCTTTTGGAGACCCCTTGGAGTTCAGCCAGTATTTGATGGCGAACTTTGCTCGGGACAATCACTCTTGCTACCTATAACAATGTGCCAGCCTCCACCATGTGCTGGGCTTTCCAGGTCCAAAAAGGTTTAAATTCTAGATGTGACGGCCATTTGGTTCCCCCATCAATATCAGTTGTTTTGGTTTTGAAAGGACTGAATCTTTGTATCCAATGTCTTATATTGTTAGCTCTGATTGGGAGCACATCCAGAAAATGTAATATCATGACCGACTCTTCCATTGGAAGTACCGCTGCATGTACCTGCTAATAGGAGACAGTTCGATGCATCTGCATTCGCTACTCGCCTCCCAGATTATGTTCTAACCTGTAATTATAAGCACTTAGCATTAGAACTCACTGCTGAATGCACCGTGAAGCCATGGGCAGCACTGCCTTGCTCTCTTTAAGCAGACCTAGTAGGGGTTTGAGGTTTTTTTCCTATAACTAATGTTTGCCCAAAGGTATTAGTGGAATTTCCTCACTCCATGTACGACCGTCAATCCTTCCTTTTCTCTCTGCGTGTATTTATGCTCTGCACTAGTTAAAGTTTTGGATGTTTGCACTATTAGGAATTCCTCTCCATTGGGCCACCTATGAGCTAATATTACCCCTTTGTCAATACCAGATCTTTCTTGGGATCACCAGAGAGGATGGTGGCTGTTTCTTTACTTCAATGAAAGCTACTGCTTGTCTATGCGGCCTAGCATGGTCCTGCACAAAGTTAAGGGTTGGAGTACAGAGTGAATTTTATTAAAAACTGGTTCTGCAATCACTTATATGGCAGCACTGTTATCAACCACCATTAGAACCGTATTACCATTTAACCAGATGATTATCTTGGTTGGTTCTGATTTTGATGTTGCTAAGCAATTTAGCTGTTCCAAACCTGATGTAGGTGGACTTTACTGGGTATGAACTCTCCTGGATACTGCCTAAGAGTTATCTTACTCAATTTAGTTCTAGCTGGACTATTTTGCTGTCTTGAAGCCTCATACTGACCAACAACTAAAATGGCTTGCTGGCCAGGATCCTGAAGAAAATCTTAACTGCTTGGCTTTGTTTTGGGGTTAAGAGTCCCTCTGATTAGGGTATGTCCTGAGTGAGATTACCTGCACTCATGTGGTGCTCCCCAAGCTCAGATGGACTGGCAAGGGTGTCTATTTCCATCTAAATATCCTGCAAATCGTATGCTCATTATGGTGCATTTTACAATGATAAGGCCAGTTGTAGTGCCTGTCTGAAGTCTAGTTGGGCTTCAGCTTGTAGGCATTTTTACATACATACATTATTAATGCCATATACCAGATGGTCTCTAAAAATCTAATTTACCGTTAAACCAAAGTCAAGCCTTCTGCAAGTCATCTTAACCTGGTCAATAATCCCAATATGTATTCCTTTGGTTTGCAAATAGCCGAGCAAAAGCGTTAGCATCTCAGAGTTAGAGGAGGCTTGAGATCATAATATTTCTGAACTAGGTCCATCAATTCTTGAGAGGTTTTATTATCTGTTCCCCCAGGACAAGTTAGGCTCCTAATGACAGAAAAGATTGTCGCTCCACAGGCTGTCAGGATAATTACTCATTGTTTTTATCTGCCACGATGTTGTTTGCCCAGAAAAGATAACACATTCTTTCCACATACTGGGCCGAGTTCTCAACGGCAGGGTCAAACAAGTAAAGTTCACAAAATAAAGGCATGATGGTTAGAAATGCTTACCCCAACTCAAATATGGTTTCTGCGAGCAAGTTTCTTCAGGATTGTGCTTTACTCGCAATGCCACTGAAATATCTCCACAGAGGTTAGTATCCTATCGCCAAGTCATCCTTTATTTACACATGAACCGTCCTTGAATTTAGTACTGCCTCATACAGTGTCATGTACAGAGTTTCAATATCTCTGATACTCACCATTTTTATATATCAGCCAGGGCTCCCTGACTGGACCAGATTCACAACCTCAATCAGGGTACCCATATTCTATGAGGTCCAGCTGACTGGCCTCATTACAATCATTACAGTTAGCAGTGGTCACATTTAATTTACTCTAATTTTTAGAATAATTGTGAAAGCATATGATTTAAAAAAAGGTTGTCACACCGAAATTATGAATAAAAGTTACTGATTGGCTAACTAAGATTTGCTTTGGTTCAGGAGGACATACCCTAATCCTTTCAGGAACAACAAACAAAATGGGCATTGATTGACAAGAGGCCAAACATGAAATAACATGTAAATAACTGAAGAAAAATTAGCTACAAGGAACAAAAATATTTTCTGAAAAATATCAAATATATGATTTCTTGCAACAAATGTAGAAACGTGAAGATCTGGAAGTAAAAAAGGATTCTCACTGATATTCACATTAACACTGGGCTCAATCAGCTCATTTCTCAAGAAACCACGTGACTTTTATATATATAGTTTTGTAATGGAGTTTCAGTGACAATTAGTTAAATTATTACTGCAACTAACAATACACAGATCAGAAGCAGGTTTGACTTTGCATCATCACTACCATAAATTGGTACTGATCAAAAAATATAGCAATATGGTTTAATCTGAACAGCAACATAAGATTAACACAATGGCCCGCCATACAAAAGGTAAAGGAGAAAGGAAAAGAAGCATGCAAATTGATTTCAATATGGTGCAGTAAAAATTCTAATATATTACTATCTGTCATGTTACACACTGAACAAGCCTAGTCATGGCAAAATCACTGCACACAGTGTGTTATTTTTGTTATCACTTGATTAAACCATCCATTAAAGTCCTACTTGTAGTGATTCCACATTAGTATTCCAACAGGATGACAATATAAAAGCAAAATGAATATTTAAAAGTAGTAACTTTAGTTTAGTTTCCTTCACATCAAAACCCAAATTCAAATTCACAATGCTTAGAAATATAAAACCAAAAACTAAACTATCTTGCATTTAATATTTTGCTTCAAAATTATGCACTGATTGGTTCATAATGTGACATGTTATAACTGTATATCTATTGGCAAATTACATATGCAAACTCCATGACTTTTCCAAAAGCTTTTATTTTTAATTTCCAGTGAAAACAGTGTGCCCTCATGTTTGAAAAGAGCAACTCTCTTGGTTGCCTCATTAATCTAGTTTAAATTATTGCAGCATTTCGTATCATCCTGCTTGATCATTCATCTTATACCGCAATCTAAAGAGATTCCACAGTAGTTAGCACAGGCTTTACCACAAATCAGCAGGCTTTGCTGTTAGAATAAAAGTCTATTTAACTGTAATGATACAACCAGCCTGCTATAGATCAGGTGGTTACTCACAGTTAATGATCTGTGACATACCACACAAGTAGTTATAAAAAGACTCCTTATACACAGTATGTGTAACAATATTTGCTTTTTGGATGGCTAAATGAATGAATACATTGAATTTAACTGTAAATCTGAATTCAAAAGAAAATCTACAAGGAATGTGTTTACTTTGAGTAATGAAAACGTGAACATTTTCCATTAATACTTAACCTTTTTGCGCAGGATAGTGACCACAAGAGCACCCTAATCAATGAGGCAAATCTTTCTTTTAATGTCTTAAATTTGCAAATTGCAGAAATAAAGCTTCTGGGAATCCCACAGTGCTACCAGAGTAGATTGTTTTTTTTTCTGGTAATTATTGCACTAGTATTAATGTCGTTTTACTTTGAGTACTATAATGCTACAGTAGTATGTTTCAGGCTTGAAATGATTTATTTAAAAATAGAAAACTGTAAAATGGCTAATTTCATGACATATTTTGAGCCTACTTGAAATTTAAGGATAGTGCTGTGTTCTGTCAGTCATTTATCACTTACATCAACACATTCAGACCAGAACATTGAAATTAAAGAAAATCTTCATTGAAGTGCTCTCACTGACCAGGATCCCTACAATACAGGTAGTTCTCCTATAACACCATAGTTGCGCTCCAGCAAGACCTCGCTGAATAGAAATTCACTTAATATAAATAATCAGGCCCATGGGAGAAGTGGGGTGAGGGGCAGACCAGCCGAAAATATCACTCCAGATCACTCAAAAATCACTAAGAAGTCTAAAACAAAGTATAGCACAGCCTGAAATGATGGTTGAAATCATATTTATTAACAAAAGTAAATTTAACAATACATCTAAAAAATGTAAGACGCTGCTCTGTGTACAGTACCTCTCACAGAAAGCTGCTCTGTCGGCAGCTGACATTGGCACATGTGAAACCTCCCACATCTCAAATGTGGACTTCCCTTCAAATAGCTGTGTCCAATCCACATTTCCCAGCTCCTGGTCTTGGCCCTGTTTAGTACTCTTCCCTTAGGATCACTCTCTTCTTTATCTACAAATATTGTAAAACTTACAGAATTGTGGTCACTGTTCCTAAAGAAATCCCCCACCGCAACTTCTACTACTTGACCTGGCTCATTCCCCAGTACCACGTCCAATATGGCCCCTTCCCTCATCGGACGATTAACATACTGCTCTAGAAAACTCTCCCGCATGCTTCGTACAAATTCTACTCCATCCAGACCTCTGACGCAAAGTGTATCCCAGTCAATGTTGAGAAAATTAAAATCTCCCATCTCCACTACCCTATTGCCTCTACATCTGTTCATAATCTGTTTACCTATTTGTTCTTCTACCTCACATTCTCTGTTGCGCGGTCTGTAATACAGCCCCAACAATGTAACTGCACCCTTCTTATTTCTCAGCTCCACCCATAATGCCTCACTACCCAAGACCGCACAATTGATATGTGGAGCTTGTTCAAGGAGCAACTATTGAGTGTCCTTGATAAGTATGTACCTGTCAGGCAGGGAGGAAAGGGTCGTATGAGGGAGCCGTGGTTTAATAAGGAATTGGAATCCCTTGTTAAATGGAAGAGGGCGGCCTATGTAAAGATGAGGCGTGAAGGTTCAATTGGGGTGATTGAGAGTTATAAGGTAGCCAGGAAGGATCTGAAGAGAGAGCTAAGAGCAGCAAGGAGGGGACATGAAAAATCCTTAGTTGGTAGGATTAGGGAAAACCCTAAGGCTTTCTATAGGTATGTCAGGAATAAAAGAATGACTAGGGTAGGAATAGGTCCAGTCAAGGATAGTAGTGGGAAGTTGCGTGTGGAGGCTGAGGAGATTGGGGAGACACTGAATGAATACTTTTCGTCAGTATTCACTCAGGAATAGGACATTGTTGCCGATGTGAATATTGAGTCACAATTAATTAGAATGGACGGCTTTGAGGTATGTAGGGAAGAGGTGTTGGAAATTCTGGAAAGGGTGAAAATAGATAAGTCCCCTGGGCCTGATGGCATTTATCCTAGGATTCTCTGGGAAGCAAGGGAGGAGATTGCAGAGCCATTGGCCTTGATTTTCCTCCAGTAGACTGGAGGATAGCAAATGTGGTTCCCTTGTTTAAGAAGGGGAGTAGGGATAAACCTAGTAACTATAGGCCGGTGAGTCTCACTTCTGTTGTGGGCAAAGTCTTAGAGAGAATTGTAAAGGATAGGATTTATGAACATCTGGATAGGAATAATATGATCAAGGATAGTCAGCATGGTTTTGTGAAGGGCAGGTCGTGCCTCACAAAACCTTATTGAATTCTTTGAGAAGGTGACTAAGGAGGTAGACAAGGGTAAAGCGGTAGATGTGGTGTATATGGATTTTAGTAAGGCGTTTGATAAGGTTCCCCATGGTAGGCTACTGCAAAAAATACGGAGGTATGGCATTGCGGGTGAGTTGGAGGTTTGGATTAGGAATTGGCTGGCTGGAAGAAGACAGAAAGTAGTAGTTGATGGTAAAGGTTCATCTTGGAGTGCAGTTACTAGCAGTGTTCCACAAGGATCTGTTTTGGGATCATTGCTGTTTGTCATTTTTATAAATGACCTGGAGGAGGGGCTAGAAGGTTGAGTGAGCAAGTTTGCGGATGATACGAAAGTCGGTGGAGTTGTTGACAGTGAGGAAGGATGTGGCAGGTTACAGCAGGATATAGATAAGTTGCAGAGCTGGGCAGAAAGGTGGCAAATGGAGTTCAATGTAGGTAAGTGTGAGGTGATTCACTTTGGTAAGAGTAACAAAAAAACGGGGTACTGGGCTAATGGTCAGATACTTGGTAGTGTGGATGAGCAGAGGGATCTTGGTGTCCATGTACACAGATCTCTGAAAGTTGCCACCCCAGGTAAATAGTGCAGTGAAGAAGGCATATGGCGTACTGGCTTTTATTGGTAGAGGAATTGAGTTCCGGAGTCCTGAGGTCATGTTGCAGTTGAATAAGACTCTGGTGCGGCCGGATCTGGAGTATTGTGTGCAGTTTTGGTCGCCATACTATAAGAAGGATGTGGAGGTACTGGAATGGGTGCAGAGGAGGTTTACCAGGATGTTGCCTGGTATGATAGGAAGATCGTATGAGGAAAGGCTGAGGCACTTGGGGCTGTTTTCATTGGAGAAAAGAAGGTTTAGGGGTGACTTGATAGAGGTGTACAAGATGATTAGGGGTTTAGATAGGGTTGACCATGAGAAGCTTTTTCCACGTATGGAGTCAGCTATTACGAGGGGGCATAGCTTTAAATTAAGGGGTGGTAGGCATAGGACAGATGTTAGAGGTAGATTCCTTACTCACCGAGTCGTGAGTTCATGGAATACCCTGCCAGTAGCAGTGGTGGACTCTCCCTCTTTATGGGCATTTAAACAAGCATTGGATAGGCATATGGAGGATAGTGGGCTAGTGTAGGTTAGGTGGGCTTGGATCGGCGCAACATCGAGGGCCAAAGGGCCTATACTGCGCTGTATTTTTCTATGTTCTATGTTCTATGTTCTATGTGCAGTCCAGCGAGAAAACCGGCACTGACATCACACATGCGCAGAACGGTTCAGAGACTTCAGCGCAGACAGCAGTGCATGCGCAGAACGAAGTACATGAACCGATCCCCACTGAAATCGTGCTATTGCGAACAGAAATAAGCATTCTCGAAAATACTGTTCCCTAATTCTTCAGCAACGTTACAGCCAAATCATGCTGCCAAAACGCGAGTTATCCCAGAACTATCTGTACAGTTTCATGAAATGACCAGCTTAGTTATTTATTTGTTACATGCTGGCAGAGCAAAAGCAATATTAAATTTTAAAGAAGCTCTTCCTTTGCTAAAACTTGTTCTTTGGAAAACCAGATATGCTTGACCAGCCTTTTGCAGTTCTAATGATGGTGAAGCTGTCATTTTTCACCATAACTGAATTAGAAAAGGCCCAGCAATTGTGTGATTACTATACGCACATAAATCTACAAGTTCTATTCTGAATAGCTGAGCTATTTTATTCACTGATATCAAGATTATAAGGAAAGAAATGATAAGAATTTTGGCTGACTGCCTATGAACAACAAATCATTTTCAATTTACACGACAGTATTTTCATTATCATATTTTCACTACTTTTTCATACAGAGGGTGGTATGTGTATGGAATGAGCTGCCAGAGGAAGTGATGGAGGCTGGTACAATTGCAACATTTAAGAGGTATTTAGATGGGTATATGAATAGGAAGGATTTGAAGAGATAAGGGCTGAGTGCTGGCAAGTGGGACTAGAATGAGTTGGGATGTCTGGTCGGCATGGACGGGTTGGACCGAACGGTCTGTTTCCATGCTGTACATCTCTATGACTCTACTATATTTTAGAGTTTGTGTTTTGAGGTAGAAAACAGTTGTGAGAAGGTCGTGTTTTAAAATTATTTCAAGACCTTTTAATATTTTTTCTTCTAAATTTATTTATTTTTTAAAATGTTAGATTAGAAACATGACTTTTATAAATGTTTTGTTCCAATGACCCATGACCTCCTTTTCAAGGGCAATTAGGAATGAACAGTAATTCTGGTCTTTCCAGTCACACACATCCAATGAATGAATAAAATAAAATTAAGATGAATCTATTTATATAAACCAATACATTTTCCTTAACTTTCCACAGAAAAAAAACATTAAAAGCATTTTTGATCCTTAAAATTTTCAAGTACTCAGCTTAATACGTGGCATTAGTATTTAGTATGCTTGGTACTACGATAAGCTTATTACTTGCAAGCTATTATAGAAAATAATCGTAAAGTAAATGAAATATTGGCATTTACCACAAAGGGAATAGAATATTCCAGATTTCATTTTACTGTAGTTGTACAGAACCTTGATGAGCCCAAATCTGAAGTACTGTGTACATTTTGGTCTCTTTATTTGAAAAAGGAAATAACTGTGTTAGAAGCAGTTCAAAGAGGTTTACTCTACTTAGTCCTGGGGTGAAATACTTGTCCTATGAAGAAAGGTTGAATAGTTTAAGCTTGTACCCATTGGAGCTTAGAAAATTCTGAATGAAAGACAAGATTCTGATGTTGGATATTAGGAAAATGTTTCCATCTTATGATGGAAACTAGAGCTAGGGGAAACATTTAAACAAGACATCTTTTTTTAAAACGGAGATAAAGAAGGTTGTGAGCATGTAGAATTCTGTTACCCAGAAAACTGTGGAGGCTGAGTCATTTAATTTGTTCATAGCAGAATCCGATTAATGGGTATGTGAGACAGAAAGAAAAATGGAGTTGAGACCACAATCAGATCAGCTATCATCTTACTGAATGGTGATCAGCAAGGTGGTCTTTGTTATCCACTTTTATGCGTTTCAAGACATCCAGCACTTCCTCCTCTGTAATATGGACATTTTTCAAGATGTCACCATCTATTTCCCTAAATTCTATATGTTCCTTGTCTTTTTCCACAGTAAATACTGATGCAAAATACTCGTTTAGTATCTCCCCCATCTCCTGCGGCTTCACACAAACACCGCCTTGCTGATCATTGAAGGGCCCTATTCTCTCTGTTGTTACCCTCTTGTTCTTAATGTATTTGTAAAAACCCCTTGGATTCTATTTGCCAAAGCTATGTTATGTCGCCTTTTTGCCCTCCTAATTTCCCTTTTAAGTATACTCCGACTGCCTTGATACTCTTCACAGGATTCATTCGATTTATTCTGTCTATACCTGACATAAGCTTCCTTCTTTTTCTTAACTAAACTTTCAATTTCTTTAGTCATCCAGGATTCCCTACACCCACTGGCCTTTCCTTCCACCCTAACAGGAATATACTGTCGCTTGACTCTCGTTATCTCATTTCTGAAGGCGTCCCATTTTCCAGCCGTCCCTTTACCTGCGAACATCTACCTCCAGTCAGTTTTTGAAAGTTCTCGTCTCAGACTGTCAAAATTGGCCTTCCTCCAATTTACAACTTCATCTTTTAGATCCGGTCTATCCGTTTCCATCACTGTCTTAAAACTAATAAAATTATGGTCACTGACCCCAAAGTGCTCCCCCACTGACACCGCAGTCATCTGCCCTGCCTTATTTCCCAAGAGTCGGTCAAGTTTTGCACCTTCTCTAGTAGGTACATCCACATATTGTATCAGAAAATTTTCTTGTACACACTTTGTGGGCGGCACGGTGGCACAGTGGTTAGCACTGCTGCCTCACAGCGCCAGAGACCCGGGTTCAATTCCCGCCTCAGGCGACTGACTGTGTGGAGTTTGCACATTCTCCCCGTGTCTGCGTGGGTTTCCTCCGGGTGCTCCGGTTTCCTCCCACACTCCAAAAATGTGCAGGTCAGGTGAATTGGCCACGCTAAATTGCCTGTAGTGTTAGGTGCAGGGGTAAATGTAGGGGAATGGGTTTGGGTGGGTGCGCTTCGGCGGGTCGGTGTGGACTTGTTGGGCCGAAGGGCCTGTTTCCACACTGTAAGTAATCTAATCTAATCTTAACAAATTCCTCTCCATCTAAACCCTTAACGCTATGGCAGTCCCAGTCTATGTTTGGAAAGTTAAAATCCCCTACCGTAACCATCCTATTATTCTTACAGATAACTGAGATCTCCTTACAAGTTTGCTTCTCAATTTCCAGCTGATTATTAGGGGGTCTATAATACAATCCCAATGAGGTGATCGTCCCTTTCTTATTTCTGAGTTCTACCCAAATAACTTCCCTGGATGTATTTCCAGGAATATCCTCCCTCAGTACAGCTGTAATGCTGTCCCTTATCTGTAATTGCTATGATAGCCCAATCCCATGTTCCAAACCATGCCCTGGGTTCAGCTACCTCCCTGTTAGGCCTCTTGCATTGAAATAAGTAAGTTGCATTTATCAGTCCTACCTTGTTCTCTGCTTTATCCCTGCCTGTTTGACTCACCTTTGTTCTCAACTGCACCAGCCTCCAATTGATCTCCCTGGGCCCCATACCTCAACACACACACACACACACACACACACACACACACACACACACACACACACACACACACACACACACACACACACACACACACACACACACACACCATTATTACTATGCTTGAGGACCTTCTTTTTAAACTCCTGCCTAACTCTCTATATTTTCCCTTCAGAATCTCATCCTTTTCCTTTTCTATGTCATTGTTTCCAGTGTGGACAATGACCTCTTGCTGGTTCCTCTCCCCTTGAGAATATTCTGCACCCTCTCTGAGACATCCTTGATCCTGGCACCCGAGGGACAATGCACCATTCTGATTTTTCACTGCTGGCCACAGAAGTGACTGTATGAACCTTGGATTAGAGACTCCCCTAACTCAGTTGATCTCTTGGAACCTGACGTACCCCTCATTGCATTAGAGCCAGTCTCGATACTAGAAACTTGGCTGTTCGTGCTACATTCCCCTGAGAATCCATCACCCCCTATATTTTCCAAAACAGCATACTTGTTTGAAGTGGGGATAGCCAAGGAAGACTCCTGCACTACCTGCCTATCTCTCTTACTGTTCCTGGAGTTAACCCATCTATGTGACTGTATCTGCAACTTTTCTCAACATGGCTTTGTGCATGGGAAATCATGTCTCACAAACTCAATTGAGTTTTTTGAAGAAGTAACAAAAAGGATTGATGAGGGCAGAGCAGTGGACATGATCTATTTGGATTTCAGTAAGGCGTTCGACAAGGTTCCACATGGGATTCTGGTTGGCAAGGGTAGACCACATGCAATACATGGAGAATTAGCTGTTTGGATACAGAACTGGCTCAAAAAGTAGAAGACAAAGGGTGATGGTGGATGGTTGCTTTTCAGAGTGAAGGCCTGTGACCAGTGGAGTGCCACAAGGATCAGTGCGGGGTCCACTATTTTTCATCATTTATATAAAGGATTTGGATGTGAGCATAAGTGGTATAATTAGTAACTTTGCAGATGACACCAAAATTAGAAGTGCAGTGGGACAGCGAAGAAGGTAACCTCAGATTACAATGGGATCCTGATCACATGGGCCAATGAACTGAGGCATCGCAGATGGCGTTTAATTTAGATAAATGCAAGGTTCTGCATTTTGGGAAAGCAAATCTTAGCAGAACTTATACACTTAATGGTAAGGTCCTAGGGAGTGTTGCTGATCAAAGAGACCTTGGAGTATAGGTTCATAGCTCCTTGAAAATGGAGTTGCAGGTAGATAGGATAGTGAAGAAAGTGCTTGGTATGCTTTCCTTTATTGGTCAAGAGTATAAGTACAGGAGTTGGGAGGTCATGTTATAGCTGTACAAGACATCGGTTAGGCCACTTTTGGAATATTGCATGCAATTCTGGTCTCCTTCCTATTAGAAGGATGTTGTGAAACTTGAAAGAAAAGGTTTACAAGGATGTTGCCAGCGTTGGAGGATTTGAGCTGTAGGGAGAGGTTGAATAGGTTAGGGCTGTTTTCCCTGGAGCGTCGGAGGCTGAGGGGCGACTTTATAGAGGTTTATAAAATTATGAGGGGCATGGATATAATAAATAGACAATGTCTTTTCCCTAGGGTGGGGGAGACCAGAACTGGATGGCATAGTTTCAGGTGAGAGGAGGAAGATATAAAAGAGACCTAAGGGGTAACGTTTTCACACAGAGGGTGGCACGTGTATGGAATGAGCTGCCAGAGGAAGTAGTGGAGGCTAGTACAACTGCAACATTGGAAAGACATCTAGATGGGTATATGAATAGGAAGGGTTTGGAGGGATATGGGCCAGGTGCTGGCAGGTTGGACTAGATTTGGGCTGGGATATCTGGTCGGCGTGGACGATTTGGACCGAAGACTCTGTTTCCGTGCTACATTTCTATGACTCAAAATCTTAAGATGTCTTCTCATTTCATTCTAATGATTAAAATATCGTTAACAAATAAAAACAAAATTACCAGGAAAACACCACACACTTATCTCTTAAAAGTTTACTAATTATATATGAAGACAGTGTTGATAGCAATAAAGCCAGTCATATTTTACAGCAATTAGTAAAATTGCAAAGATCATGTGAATACATCCTGATTTACAAGTCAAATGAAGATGTATGAAGATGGAATTTACATAACAAATTAGGTACTTCAGAGAATGTAAATCAAATTATTCACACTACAATAATGTTTAGATCAGACACTTAAACGTAACATCAGTGACATGATGAAGGAGTGGTCTTTTTAACATTCCCACAAATTCTATCCTTGTAACCATTGATAATAAGTCTTACAAGACTATTCTGGAGTGGATACATATCAAGAATGGTAATGCTGGGTAACTTATTTTCCTTTTCTAAACTAGAGATATTAAAGTATAATTATGCTGGCTCAGTATGGGCTCGGAGGTCAACTTAAAGACCTTCCTGGTCACTATGTCTAGGCCACTTGCTAGATAAACTGAAATCCATAGGAGAACTTCCTACCTCATACTTATAATGAAAACATCCTGTCTGCATTTTCCAATGCTGTTGGGGAAAGAATTTTGATACAGGGAATATTAACTATAGAGAAATTTTAGTAGACGCAAATGATTTTTCCCCTCAATTTGCTCCATGGCAGACATTTATTTTCAAATTATAGCAAGTCAGGATTCAGACATCCAAGCAGCATCCCAAAGCTGCCAGACATTGCAGACCATCAAACAATTTTGATTTAAACTTAACCCAATTCACTGCACCACATCTTGTTCGCCATACGTTTCTTGTAGCACAACTATTCCCACTAGTGCAGTAAAAGGCTTCATAATGTAATATAACAACTGTTGAATATACAAGCTAGAGCCAGAAACAACAACTTCTTTGAACCATCACCAGAAGCCAATTTAGCATACATGTCAGATCACGTAGCTATTACTTGTATAATACATTGAATCATATAATGGTGCATAAAGCACAGAAGGTGGCCATTTTGATCAGCAAGTCCATACTGCTTTCTTATAAGAACTGCTCAGCTAGTCATACAATCCAACATTTTCTCCCTAGTCCGGCAATCGTTCCTCAACGCTATGATCAAAACATCATAACTGAATTTGCTCCTACCACTCTCAAATTGTGCATTCCAGATCCTAACCAATTGCTGCAACGAAGGGAGATTCTCATTGGGGTCTGAGCAACATGGGCTACTGCCGGACTTGTAGCATAATCAGGTAGGAAATCTGGTGAAGACCAACTCAACATCAAGAGCATCTCACTTCTGTGTTAAGCTTTTCACAAGCGGTGTGGCATGTTTCTCGCTAGACAGAGTTACCAATTTTAGGGGATTATCACTTGATAAACACCTTGCTGATGGCCCAATATTTGGCTTTCCATCTTACCAAACTCACAAAACAAGTTAGATGTCAAGAAACCTTGACATGAAAACCAGAGCAGGTAGCTGGCGAATTTAGCTCATCATATGCTTCATATAGCCTCCATATTAGATACTGGGTACACTCCATAGGGGCAGACCACACATGACCCCTGTCCTCAGACACTGGCATCCAACGTGCGCCAAAGATCATGTGAATACATCTGGATTTATAAGTCAAATGAAGGTGTATGAAGAAGGAATTTACACCCCAAATTAGGTACGTCAGAATGTAAATCAAATTATTCACACTGAAATAATATTTAGATCAGACACTTCAACATAACTTCATGATAATGTAGTAGAGTGGTCTTTTTAACATTCCCAAAAATTCTACCCCTGTAAACACGGATGATGAGTTTTAGACGACTATTTTGTAGTGGATACATATCAATATGGTAACATTGACTCTTAGAAAAGGAAAGGAAAACAACCTAAACCAAAATGAAACAAAAAAGTCCTCATGGCACACTCTGATCCACTAAAAGTATGTTCCTATACTTTAGTGCTGCACCAGTAACTATCAGTGCTGCAGCATGGACACTGTACTCAGGGACAAGGCACCCAGCTCAGGGACTGGACCAGACTACATCTCCAGACACTTTACTCACTGTCATAGTGTTCTTCATTCTGAGCCTACGAGATGCTCATAACATCACTGTATTGAACTAACTGGCCTTTCCCGTTTGCATTTTGTCTCTTCAACCAGAAATACCAGACCCATGTTACTTCTGTCTTGCCTTGTCATTTAACACAGGCACAGAGGATGAAAGCTTGTCAGTCATCAGCAGTCCTCAGCCAACAGAGATTGTCTTCATTCAGGGGATCCGTTCACAGCAATTCTCCAGTACCAGTCCAGGGGCATGGAAATGTTCAGTCAGTTATTGGGGCAGTTAGGATGCTGCCCACATCAGGTGTGATGAGCGGTTGCATGTCAGACAGCCCACCATCCACCTCATCTTTCTGTGCCATTGGGGGCTATTTTCATCCTGGAATGAGAGACGGGTATTGAGGGAGATGAAAGTGAGTTGTCACTTTTGATGCAGGTAGAGAGATTAGGCAGTGCAGATGGTATGCAGGATTAGTGGTGCTGGAGGTTGAGGTAGTTGAGTTCAGAACAGTTTATCAGAATGTTGCTGAGTATGGAAGGTTTGAGTTATAAAGAAAGGCTGGATAGGCAGGGACTTTTTCACTGGAGCGTAGTAGATTGAGAGGCAACCTTTGAGAAGTTTATAAAATAATGAGTATAGAAAGAGTTAATGGTAGTTGCCGTTTCCTAGAATGGAGGGTTTCAAGACTTGGGGGCATATTTTAAGGTGAGAGGAGAGAGATTTAAAAAAAACATGAGGGGCAATCTGCTTTTACACAGAGGGTGATTTGCATGCGAAATAAAAAATTGCACCCATCCAGACAAATGGAGAGTATTTCATCACACTCCTGACTTGTGCCTTGTAGATGATGGATAGGCTTTGGGGAGCGGGGAGGTGAGGTACTTGCCACAGTATTCCTAGCCTCTGATCTGCTTTTGTAGCCATTGTGTTTATGTGATGGGTCTAGTTGAGTTTGTGATCAATGGCAACCCCAACGATGTTGATAGCTTGGTATTCAGTGATAGTAACTTTGAATATCAACCAGAGAGCATATAAACTGATACAGAATTTCATTCATTGTTCAACAAGTGTATCCAATGCATAGCTGAACCACTGAAATCAAGAAAATCTTTGTCCAATATTCATCCCTTGCAGTATTTGTTGATTTTAGTTGAATTCAGCCCAGACAGCAGCATTGGCATTACAATTGACTTCACTAGCCCCTAATACTGAAGTGGGAGAAGAGCGATTTATCCAAGGATTCCAATTCTGACTGCTGGAAATTCACATACATTCACAACAGATTTGCTTGTCCCTAAACGTCCCATAAGCCAAATATTCACACTAGGATTCACACGTTTTGAGATTCAGAGAGTAACTAGTATCCAAGGCAATGTATCCCAAGAGTCAACTTCTTACAGATGAGAGAGGGAATAAGCACCGGGCGGCGATTCTGTAGGACTGCTGTGGACAGCTCTGCCCAACAGCCAAGGCATACCGGTGTTTTTTGCATTCCCTGGCCAACTTATGTGGTGGAATTATTAGTTTAAAACTTACAGAACACATATTTGTTAATATTTGGGAGTGGGAAGGATGCCAAAGGGAAAAGGAGCAAGCAAACAGCAGCAGGGAGGACAATCCCCTGCAGCACCTACCACACTAGAGACTGCAGCAGCAGCAGCAGCAGCAGCCTCTCCTGAACCCCCCAGGGACCTGACAAACTCACAGGAATTGGCTGCAGTGATGGAGAGACTTACCT
This sequence comes from Chiloscyllium plagiosum, assembly GCF_037043375.1. Lineage (NCBI taxonomy): Eukaryota > Metazoa > Chordata > Chondrichthyes > Orectolobiformes > Hemiscylliidae > Chiloscyllium > Chiloscyllium plagiosum. The sequence continues at coordinate 45,007,831 of NW_028270139.1, forward strand.
TAAAGGTTGCGGCTGTGATTGAGGAAATCCGTGGGGTGATTCGTGCTCAGGTGCAACCTATTGCATCCATGCTGCAGAAGCACGGGCAGGAGATCCAGGGCCTCGGGGAGAGGCTGGAGGAGGTGGAGGGTCGAACTAAAGCCTCGGAAGCTGCAATGGAATCCTCATCCAGTTGGATCCAGGTGCTGGAGCGAGAGGTGCGGGCCTCGCAAAACCATATCGATGACCTTGAAAATCGAGGTCGGAGGATAAATCTCCGAATTGTCGGGCTCCCTGAAGGTGAGGAAGGTGAGCAGCCAGTCAGCTTCTTTGAAAACTGGCTGCCGAAGTTTTTGGGCCTTCACATCGAGTCCAGCAGGCTTCAGATTGAAAGGGCGTATCGGGTTACAGTGCACAGGTCAGGGCCGGTGCAGCATCCCCGTCCGGTCCTAGTGCACTTCCACTCATATAAGGACAAGCAAAAAGTCATAGAAGCTTCCAGATCCCTGGGAAAAGATTCGCAGGCACTGCTGTACAAGGAGTCAAAAATCATGTTTCTCCAGGATTTTTCAGCAGCTGTAATCCGAAAGAGGAAGTCCTATGATGAAGTTAAAAAGAGGCTGAGGAACCTGGGCATCCAATTCTCCATAAGATACCACGCAGTACTTCACTTCAGCCATGAGGACTCAGTTTATACATTTGACTCGGCGGATAAAGCTAAAATCTTTGTGGACACTTTGTGGATTGGCCTGAAGAATATAGTTAATGTTTGTTCTCTTTTCTATTTCTCCCCATGTTTTCCCTTCCTTTTTTTTATTCCTTTCTTTCTCCCTCATAATTTCCTTTTTGGAAAGGGGGGAAAAGACTTTGGAATAAGTTGTTCCTATTTTTTTTAATAACTGGATTTTCTGATGGGAAATTTTGTAGATGTCCTTTGTTGTCTCTCTCCTTTTTTTTTGTTTGTTCTGCTTTTCTTTTAGTCACAAGTAGGGGTGTCATGAAGGCAGGGATAGGTGGGAGTGCTCATCCTGACTTTGTCTTTTGATTTAAGGATCATCTCCTTGTTTTTTTTTCTGGCCTAAGGCTGAGGCACAGTCCAGGTTTGAAGGAGCTGTGAAGGAGGGGATGGGTAGGGTGAGTGCCCCCTATGAGCAGGGGGAAGAGTCTTCCATTCAAGGTTCTATAGTTGGTTTTCTTTGTAGTTTTTTGGTAGTAATAGTTGTTTATAGTTACGATAGAGTAGTTTTTGTATATATAGTTTTTCGATTCTATGAGTCTTTATTTACTTATGGTTGGCGCTTTGTAAGCAGGGTTCTCCCTCCAAGGGGTTCAAGAGTGTCTGACAGGGGATATGGCTAAGTGTCTTATTAAATGGTGCACCTGGAACATTAAGGGAAGTCATTCACCTATTAAAAGGAAAAAAAGTGCTTTCTAGCCTTAAAAGGGAAAGGATTGATATCACTTTGTTGCAGGAAACCCATCTTGATGATGGGGAACACCTGAAATTACAACAGGGGGGTTATGACTGGGTATTCTTTTCATCCTTTACTACTAAAAGTAGGGGAGTGGCGGTACTTATCCAGAAAAATCTTCCGTTCACAGTATTAGAGCAGATGAAAGATGAGCAGGGACGGTTTGTGATACTTAAAGCCCTGATACATGGGGAGGAATATGGCATTTTAAACGTCTACTGTCCTCCAGCGCATCCCCTCAAATTTTTGATTAGTGCTTTCTCTAAGTTGAGTGCTTTTGGAAAATGGAACATTATTATACGGGGGGGGGGACTTTAATTGTCTTTTGGATCCAACAGTGGACAGGATGCCTTGTGGGCCCCCAATTATTTCTTTGCAGGCCAAGCAGGTGGTTGACTTACACGAGTTGGGGCTGGTGGATATTTGGAGATGTCTTCACCCTACCGGCAGGGACTTCACCTTTTTTTCAAACCCGCATAAATGTCACACAAGGATTGACCTCTTTCTGGCTCCCTTGGCCCTTCTGGATTCGATTATGCGTTGTAAAATTGGGAATAAAGCTATCTCTGATTACGCGGCAGTATATTTGGAGGTTAAGGCCAAGAGTGAAGGGCTAGGTTTGTGGCACTGGCGTTTGGACCCCTTTCTCCTTAAGGATTCCAAATTTGTGGAATACTTTTTGAAGGAGTTTCAGGAATTCTTGACTATCAACTCAGGCATGGCTAGTAGTCCATCCATGCTATGGGAGACTGCTAAGGCCTTTGCTAGGGGATTAGCTAGTTCCTATTCAGCTAGCTGGAAACGACAGAAGGAGAAACAGCAGCGTCTACTTGAGACGCAGTTGAAAGCCAAGGAGGCAGCACATTTTGCGGGGCCTTCAGTGACTAAACTACAGCGGATCACAGCCCTTGGGGCTGCCTTGAATTCAATATTTGACACAAAACACAAAGAAAGAACTTGCATTTGCTAGACAGAGGTTGTTCAAATATGGGGATAGGCCAGGGAAGTGTTTAGCATACTTGACGAGGAAAAAGCATGCTCCCCAATCCATTACTGCAATCAGAGACAGCGTCGGGGTCCTTACATACGATGCTAAAAAGATTAATGAGGCTTTTCGGAGCTTTTACTCTGAATTGTATCTGTCTGAAGGTTGCAAAGACAGGAGTGCTAAAATGGAGACCGTTTTTAAGAACCTGGTCCTCCCAGGGGTAACCTTGGAACAGCCTCTCTCCTTAATGCCCCCTTGACAGTTCAGGAAATACAGGAGGCAGCCAGGCAACTTCAGTGTGGGAAAGCACCTGTCCCTGATGGTCTTCCGGGTGAGTTTTATAAGGCGCTTATAGGGATTTTGTCAGGGCCAATGTTGGAGATGTACGCCTACCATCATCTTTGAGAGAAGCTAATATTTCTTTAATTCTTAAGAAGGGGAAGGTTCCTGAGGATTGTGCCTCATAAAGGCCCATCTCTCTATTAAATTCAGACTTCAAGATTCTGTCCAAGATCCTGGCGCTGAGATTGGAAAGGGGTGTTGCCCCATATTCTTAAAAAGGACCAGACAGGCTTTATAAGGGGCCATAGGTTCTCTAATAATATTAGAAGGTTGCTGAATGTGGTCCAAGTTTGTCAGCAACGATCGATTCAGGGGTTGGTGATTTCCTTAGATGCAGAGAAAGCATTTGACCAGGTGGAGTGGCCACATCTTTTTTATGTCTTAGAACAGTTCGGGTTGGGTGGAGTCTTTGCTAGGCGGGTGGAGGTTTTATATCGTCAGCCTCTGGCCGTGGTCGTCACCAACGGGTGAAGTCTGGGAATTTTACAATTGGTAGGGGTAGTCAGCAAGGCTGCCCCCTCTCACCATTGTTGTTTACGTTGGTGATAGAGCCACTGGCAGAGGCTATTCGTCAGAACGTCCACATAACCGCTCCGGAAGTGGGATCGAGGGCACACAAGAAGACACTGTACACGGATGATGTCCTTCTGTTTTTATCGAACCCGATCACCTCCGTACCCCAGTTGATACAATGTATCAATTCATTTGGGGCTATTTCAGGATAGAAGATTAACTTTGCAAAATCGGAGGCTATGCCTTTGGGGAACCTTAAGGATGTGCCAGAAGTTGAAGGTGGCCCTAAGTTCCCTTTTAAGTGGTCACGGGCAGGGTTCCGGTACCTAGGCACTTTTATTACCCCCAAGTTTGATCTGTTATTTTGGACTAACTTTGCTCACTTGCTCGACAATATTAGGCGAGAGCTCCAGAGTTGGGAGGCTCTTCCAATTTCATGGTTGGGCCGAATACCTCTCATTAAGATGAATGTTCTTCCTTGTTTGCTTTATCCCTTGCGTATGCTCCCTATAATGTTTCCCAGGTCAACGCTGCGGAAGCTTATGGGGTGGTTTAGTTCCTTTGTCTGGCATCGTGGCGGCCCCTCATCAAACTTACTAAATTGCAGTTGCCTCAAGGCGGGGGAGGAGTTGATTTCCCAGACATCAGAAGGTATCAATTGAGTTCCCTGCTGTCCTTTGTCTGTGATTGAGTAGGTAATGATCCAAACTCAACATGGCTGGATATTGAGGCCTCCCAAGCAAAATGCCCTCTTATTAACCTATTGTTCATGGATAAGATGAGGACAGTTATGGACCACTGCTGGAACCCCATTGTCATTAGTACAGTCAAGGCATGGAGGGCGATGCGTCAGAGTGAGGGTTGTTTATCCAAGACTTCGCCACTTACACCTATAGTTGGCATGCCAGGGTTCGGACCAGGGATGATGGACTCAGGGTTCAAACTATGGGCAGCGAGAGGAGTTTCTAGTTTGGGAGACTTGTTTGAGGGGGAGGTTACGTTGTCTTTTGAGCAACTGAGCCACAAATACGGGTTGCCCAGCAGAGAACTTTTCCGTTTTTTTCAGGTTAGGGATTTCATCCAGAAGAAGACTACACTTCTCACTAAGCCCGATACAGAAAGGATGTTGCTACGCTCCACAAGCACCCTTTCGGTTAGTGCTCTCTATCGCCTGCTGGGTGGCAGGGCCTGGCAGGATATTAACCGTTTATGTGAGGTCTGGGAGCAAGAGCTGGGAATGAAGATCTCTTCTGAAACATGGGAGAACATATGGGAGAATACTCGAAAGATCTCAATCTGTAACAGGACATGCGCTACGCAGTTAAAAGTTCTGCACAGGGCTCAACTGGCACCAGACCGTCTGACGAAGTTTAAAAAAGGGGCATCTTCAGTGTGCCCCAAATGTAAAATAAGTGTAGGTCCTCTTACCCATTGCTTCTGGACATGCCACAGGCTCCGTGTTTATTGAAGCGCTGTGGCGGGAGAGATAAAGAGGCTATTGAAGACTGAAGTCAAAGTAGACCTGATATCTCTCCTCTTAGGTCTACCAAATTTACCATCTTTAGACAGGCATGGGAAGAAACTATTTAATATTCTTGCACACTGTGCACGAGAAAATATTCTGATGTCTGAGAACCCGCCGGGCTTGCTGGGGTGGCAGAAATTAATTATGGAGCACATTCCCTTGGACTTTTTCACAAACATGGTGCACCACACAACAGACAATTTTTATAGGACATGGCAGCCCTACCTGAATTATTTGGATATAGATTTATCAGTTATCTTAACTAGTGCGTTTGTTTAACCAGGATGATTAGATTTGTCAAGCCCTGGAGGGGGTCTCCCAAGTTAATACGGGTATGTATGCAATGCTCCCGTTGCTTTGTTTGGGAGCCTTGCACCGAGCATAGCTGTTCTGTATTTTGTGGTTTTTTTTTGCTTTTCTTTTTTTTTTGGTGTTGCTTTGCACAGTTTTAGGGTTTGCTTTGTATTATAAAGTAGGTTGGTAATTAGTAAATAGTAGTTGTATTGTAATTTGTGTTTTTTTTCTTTTTATTATATTGATATTTGTGATTTTTTTCAATAATTTTATATGTTTGTAAAGTTAAAAAAAATTGCTAATAAATATATTTACAAAAAAAATACAGTTGAAGCAAAATACACACCTGCAAGCATTACTTCTGAGGCTCTATAAGGCTCTGGTCAGACCACATTTGGAGTACTGTGTGCATCTTTGGGCCCTATATCTCAGGAAGAACCCTGGATCATGTTCAGCGAAGGTTCATGAGAATGTTTCTAGGAATTAAAAGCTTAGCATATGAGGAACATTTGAGGACTCTGGGTATATACTTGATGGAGTTTAGAAGGATATGGGAGGATCTAACTGAAACTTACAGAATACTGAATGGCCTGGACACAGTGGATGTTGGGAAGATGTTTCCATTGATAAGACAGACTCGGACCCGAGGGAACAGCCTAAGAGTAAAGGGAAGACCTTTTAGAACGGAGATAAGGAGGAACGTCTTCAGCCAGAGAATGGTGAATCTATGGAATTCATTGTCACAGAAGACTGTGAAGGCCAGGTCATTGAGTGTATTTAAGACTGAGATAGGTAGTTTCTTGAGTATCAAGGGAATGAGGGTTACGGGAAGAAATGGGGTTGAGAAACTTAATCAGCCACGATTGAATGGGCAGAGCAGACTTGATGAACTGAATGGCCTAATTTCTGCTCCTATGTCTTATGGTCAATGACTGCATTACCCAAATACAGATGATATACAAAGGCCAAATACTGCTGGAAATCCTAAATAAAACAGAAAATGCTGAAAATAAACAACAAGTCGGGCAGCATTTATTGCAACAGGAATGAAATTAACATTTCAGGTCAATGACCTTTCTTCAGAACTGGTAACATTTAGAGATGTTGTTGCAATATGTTGCAATCAAGTACCAAGTCTAGGAAATGGAGGAAAGGAACAAAACAACAGAAGGAAATGTCTGAAATAAAACCAAAGGTAATACAGGTTAAGTGTTAACAAAAGGGATGATGACATTGGTCAAAAATGGGTGGGGAAGGAAATAATAAAGAAATAAAAGATGGGTCTATTGTGAATAGCAGAATCATGTGAATGTCAATATGAATAGCAGAATCATTACAAACAATTTCTGTCCAACAAAAAGGGGTCAGTACATATTCTCTGAAATTGTTTAACTTAATATTAAATTACAAAAGTTATAAGGTGCCAAAGCAAAAGAAGAGGTGCTATTCCTCAAGCTTGGACCTGAACAGTGTCAGTGACTAAGTCAGAGGATTATAATCAGATGAAGTATTAAAAAGGCAGGTGACCAGAACTTGGGTTCAGACTAAAAGCAACGAAGGGCAGCATGGTGGCTCAGTGGTTAGCACTGCTGCCTCACAGCGCCAGGGTCTTGAGTTTGATTTTAGCCCTAGGTGTCTGTCTTTGTGGAATTTACACATTCTCCCAGTGTCAATGTGGGTTTCCACCAGGTGCTCTCATTTCCTCCCACAGTCCAAAGATGTGCAAGTGAGGTGGATTGGCCAGGCTAAATTTTCCATAGTGTCCAGGGATATGCAGGATAGGTGAAATAGCCATGGTAAATGTGGGTTACGAGAATAGGGTGGGTCTGGGCTGGATGCTGTTCCGAGTGTCAGTGCAGACTCGATGAGCCGAATGGCCTCTTTATGCATTGTTATAATTCAAATAAAATAGTACAGGAGGATACAATTCCAATAAAACTAAATAGGAAATTGTTCCATGTTTAAATTGTAAAGTGCTCCCATATCAAAAATTAAGTTTTTCTAAAATAATATTAGTTTACATCAGTAAGTCTCAGAGTTTACTTTTTCCCAAATAAAGCAAAAATAGTATTTTCCCTTCAATTTATTGTCTTTACCCTCCCTACTTCTCTCAAAGTGTTCACTTATACATTTTCAGGAGTAAGGCTTATCTCCAGAACCTTAATCAAGTGTTAACTCTGGCAAGATAGTGAACCATTACTGTAAATCCTGATCCTGGAGTAATTTGCCAAGAGCGGCACCACACAACAATCAGAAACAGAAACCAGAGTTGTCTTTCCTTAGTTTAGGCATTAATTTAAATCTAATTCTAGCTCCCCTAGATCAACATCTTTTCGGAGATGACAGAAACAATTGTTTGTAAACAAAAAAAAATGAAATATACCTTTAACATATGATGTAGTGAAGAAATGCTTCTTGAGAAAGCACGGATGTTAATTTTAATGTTGACCAAATGGACAGATTAAAAGAAGTGATTTTTAAAATCAATCAACCAGAAAACAGGCAAGGAAAGTGAAAAATGAACACCTGAAAGGAGAAAATGAAGAAGTAATTCTCCTCCACACACACAAAAATGCATGCTTCTTACTGAATGTTGGCACTAGAATATTTATCTCAGTAAATTTGTATGTCAAGGTAAAAGTATGCCAACAAATGAGAAACATCCTGCAAAAGGTCCAAAATTCAAGGTATGGAAAAGCACGGCTACTGTTTGCAAAAGGCATCCAAATTAATTTTTTCAGTGGAATAATGATTAATAAAAGTTTAAAGATTTATGAAGTGCCATAGAGCTATTTATTAACTACTGGATTGGCCATATTTCTTTTAAAATACATATATGCAAAAGAAAAACATACAAATATTACCTCCTGCTGCTGTCCTTGGGGAGATTAATTGTATTCCACTATACTAAGTTTATAAATAGATTGCAGAAATAGGTTTAGAAAATGGTATCACGGTAAAGTTTGAGGCTAATGCATCACTACCAACAGCAGTGCATACAAATTAAAACATGCTTTGAGATTTAACCTTTCACCTAGCAATGTATCACAGCATCATTTCCGTGTGTAGAGATAGCACTCCTGTACTAATCAATCACAACTAAAGAGCACATACAGTCAACATTCTTAATTAGACTCTATCCACTCTCCTCCTCACACTCATCTGTCATGAACACTGTTTAAAAATAAGTGTTATTAGTCTTTATTTGTGAGTAGATCTGGTTAGCATCTCCACGTCTCAGCAGCAGAAATCATTCATCCATCTGAAGTACATTGGTGCCTGATAATTCATACCCCTACGTAGAAGCTACAGATAACCAGAGCCCCTAACCCACTTCAGAGTCATAAATTATAACATACACAGCTCCCATGCAACCTGGGTTAATTTATGTTTACTATAAATCTACTGAGAAAGGTCATTTGACACTTAAGGAGTCTGATTTCAAATCAGATGGTGAGAAAAGCAAAGAAATCTGACACAGACTCCAACTAGGCTAAGCGTTTTGTCTTGGGGATCCCATGTTGAACTGGCTGACATTAACGGACATTGAATGACTTTAAAAGATGGCTGATTGTCTAGAGAAACGCAATTATTTCAAATAATATGAATGAGTAATAATGAATTTTATGCTTCTCTCATATAAGGATATAAGATCCTTCAATAATCTCAGCACTAATACTATTGGACAATATGGTGGCTCAGTGGTTAGTTCTGCTGCCATACAGCGCCAGGGACCAAGTTTCAATTCCAGCTTCGAGCGACTATCTATGTGGGGTTTGTACATTCTCCCAGTGCCTGCATGGGTTTCCTCCCACGGTCCAAAGATGTGCAGGTTAGGTGAATTGGTCATGCCAAATTGATCATAGTGTTCAGGGATGTGTAGGTTAGGCGCATTAGGGCAAATGTAAAGTAATAGGGTAGGGGAATGAGTGAGGATGTGACATGGTAGGTCTGCGTGGACTTGTTGGGCCAAATGGCCTGTTTCCACACTGTAGGGATTCTATGATTATCCTGCCATTTAATCATAGAACATAGAACATTACAGCACTGCACAGGCCCTTCAGCCCTTGATGCTGCACCAACCTGTGAAACCAATCTGAAGGGTATCTAACATATACTATTCCATTTTCATCCATATGTCTATCCAATGACCAGTTAAATGCCCTTAAAGTTGGCCTGTCTACTACTATTGCAGGCAGTGTGTTCCACGCCCCTACTATTCTCTGAGTAAAGAAACTATCTCTGATATCTGTTCTATATCTATCATCCCTCAATTTAAAGCTACGTCCCCTCATGCTAGACATCACCATCCAAGGAAAAAAGCTCTCACTGTCCACCCTATCTAACCCTCTGATTATCTTATATGTCTCAATTAAGTCACCTCAACCTTCTTCTCTCCAACGAAAACAGCCTCAAATCCCTCAGCCTTTCCTCATAAGATTTTCCCTCCATACCAGGCAACATCCAGGTAAATCTCCTCTGAATCCATTCCAAAACTTCCATATCCTTCCTATAATGAGGTGACCAGAACTGTACGTAATACTCACAGTGCAGCCGCACCAGAGTTTTGTACAGCTGCAGTATGACTTCATGGTTCCGAAACTCAATCCCTCTACTGATAAAAGCTAAGATATCGTATGCTCTTTAACAACCTTATCAACCTGGGTGGCAACTTTCAGGGATCTATTACATGGACACCAAGATCCCTCTGCTCATCTGATCTCCCAAGAATCTTACCATTCACCCAGTACTCTGCATTCCTGTTAGTACATCATGGTATCACAAAATTTGAAGTATTATCAAAAAGAGTTAAAACTGATAAATGCTGTACATTATTTTTTTCACCCATTTCCAAAAGAAACATTGCTGATTCTGGAACTTCATTTGCCGCAAAATGCCACTCTACAACAGTACATAATAATTAAACATCAAGATAATATCAACAAATATCCCGGAACAAATATTCATGCAGACTTGCTAAGTAACATTTCACAAATTGTTAAAACAAATTACAATTGCAACATTTAAAAGGCATCTAGATGGGTATATGAATAGGAAGAGTTTGGAGGGATATGGGCTGGGTGCTGGCAGGGGGACTAGATTGGGTTGGAATATCTGGTCGGGATGGACAAGTTGGACCGAAGGGTCTGTTTCCATGCTGCACGTGTCTATGACTCTACGACACTAAATTCTTACGCCTTTAGTTATTAAAAATGAATTGCAAAGCTGATTTAAAAATAAAATCTTTCACAATTCCTTGGCAATTAATGCTACTGTTCAAACTTAAATCTGGAACTTTGCTTTCTTAAAAAGAGAGTTTCGGGAGTCTCATTATCATTTTCTTGCAAACTTAGCTTCAAATAATTCCATTGAGTAAAATATATGTTGGATTTAAGCAACTTTGCACAATATCACAAATTCTAATTGAATGGCATCTTTACTACATAGATCTTGGGTTTACAGGCCTGTTACTATTTAGATACTATAGTTAATAATGCTTGAAATGCAACTATGATAATTGTTAAAATCACAGTGGTGCCCTGAGCAATGTATGATTTAATTGCCTTGAGTTTAGCACTTGGAAGAACAAAATAATCAATAATTTCATACAAAATTCATGTGCTATCATTCCAAAATAACCTTATTGTAGAAGAGCAACATATAATGGTCGGACATTAAGACACTATTCTTTATGAACAACCTATATTTTTTAATTCCAGGAAGCTTAAAAAATAATTTCTATTAATTCAATTAACTTCTTGTAAACTTTCCCACTAGCAAAGGATATTAGTTTACATGAAACATTATTAATAAATACAATTAAACAGAGATAAATTACAATATAAATTAATTAGCAAATTCAAAGACTTTAAACAGGCTAAACCAGTTACGCATATTACAGATTTTTTTTATTAGAGCTTCCAAATCAATTAATCCATGTACAATTGATGATATCAAAAATGTGTTGTGAACAAAAAATTTCAGGCAATACGGAGTTGACCATGCTAATAATTTAAAATGATAAAGTCTGGGGAAAGTTCATCAGAAAGGTTTTCTGGACCAGCATTAGTAATGTCTTGCATCTGACAAAGTCAAGTATTTGTGTGGAACATCTCCTCTCTTAATATGAAAAAAGACCTGTCCACATAATGAATTGTTGGTATAGCTACCTATTCACAATATCAACTTTGCTGAATGTTATGCAATAAAATGTTTGCTTCCCAAGCTGCATCTAAAATAATATATCCAAATTAACTCTGTCATCCCCAAATTTTTGTCTTTGTTTGTCATTATATCATATCCATAAGCTTTTGACAAACAAGATAAGTCTACATATAAATGAAACAGTAGATTTCTTGTGGCATTGTTAAATTGATTTTTTTTAAAATAGTGGGTTATTATACAAGGTAATACATACTACATCATTCTCCTCATAAGGGGCATTTTCAAGGCCATAAATAGTGTCTTAAGTAAGCAGAATTTCAGCTTGGTGACGAAACGATGTAGCGTGAGGTCAAAGGTTAACTGCATGTCAAGCAGCAAATCAGAACCCAGATTGCAAGTACTGACTTCCATTCTATAATATACAACATTGCTTAAAATAACTTGGCAAAGATTTCAGAGACAATTTTAATTTTTGACATTGGAAGAAAGCAAGGAGAGAGGAAAAGCTGAACATTATAAGTCACCAATTATTTGTCACAGCCTAAAGTTTAAATCAGCTTTTGACTTCCATTCAACTTCTATACACTAGTTCTAAATTGCACAAATTTTCCTCTCACCTATCAACTCCAGATTTAATCTTCATCGCATGTCATTACAAAATAGCTTTAACAGCACAGAATGCTCTTGGATATCCCCTAAATACCATATAATAGTACTAAATTATCTTACATAAAATAAGATTTATTGACTGAAGTATAAACCTACAGCAAAATTTTTGAATTAGAAAGCAAGAGTATTGTCTCAAATTAGTTTAGCAATCTTTGGCATGTTTCCAAATGCTGAAGTCCTGCTTTGGGTACAACTACTGACTTCAGCACAAATGTTTTCCTCATTTCCCATCCTATTCTACACTATCTCCACCCCACCATCCCAGAAAGAGAGATCTTGACAGTTTCATGATGCTTAATTTTTACCATATAAATATCTTCAAAATGACTACTTGTTGAATAAAAAATGTAATCTTAGAAACTCAACTTTTGCACAAATATATATGATCGGCTTTAATAGGTTATGGCTGATTCATTTATTTGTAAACTTACAAAGAAATTCATAACTGCATCCTATCTATTTGGAATGTTTTTCTTCATATTGTCATTTACAGTAATTTTTAATCTGCTTATTTACAGATTGACACAAATTTACTTTTTGATTAAACCATTCTCAGCTATGTTGATCAAACTTTGCCAAGTTACCATATGTCAAGTCTTGTTGACTTTGCTCTTAGCAGATCAGACCCATTTTTTTCTATTAACATCCTCATTTGCACCTTTTTCACATAGGGCTGCACAGTGGCTCAAGGGCAGCACAGGGGCTCAGTGGTTAGCACTGCTGCCTCACAGTGCCAGCAACCCGGGTTCAATTTCAGCCTTAGGCGACTGTCTATGTGGAGTTTGCACATTCTGCATGGGTTTCCGCCCCAGTCCAAAGGTGTGCAGGTTAGGTGGATTGGCCATGCTAAATTGCCCATAGTGTCCAGGGATGTACAAACTCGCTGCTGGATAATGTGGCATCTATATTAATGAAGGAAAATCAAACGCATTCTATAAACAAAAGGCCAATCAAATTAATATCAATTGTAATAGACTGTGTAAACCACAGACCCTGGTAATGTTCTGAGGGACCTGGATTTGAACAATGATATGTGCATTCAAAAATTTTTTTTAAATCTGCAATAAAAAAAATTGAACAAGGACCATGAAACTCATGTAGATTATTTTTTATGACAATCTGGTTCACTAATGTCCCTGAGGTCCGAATCTAGACTGACCTACATGTGTCTCCAGACCCACAGAATAAAAAGCAAGACAAATCCAATGTAGCCAGTTACCACCCTAACAATCTATTTTATCATCAGTGAAGTGTCAGCAGTAATGGTTCCAAGCAGTACTCTCAGCAAAAGTCTGCTCACTGACACTCAGTTTGGTTTTGCCAGGGTTACGCAGTTTCTGACCTCATTATAGCCTTGGACCAAATGCAGACAAAACAGCTGAATTCCAAGGGTGAGGTAAGACTGATTATTCTTGACATCAAGGCCACGTTTGATTGAGTGTGGCATCAAGGAGGTCTTGCAAAGCTGAAGGCATGGGGAATCAGGGGAAAATACTCTGCTAGTTGAAGTTGTATCTGGAAGTATTCCTAGTCTCTGACCTGCCTCATCGATCCAAAGTTCTGATGAATAATTCTAGAGTACTTTTCCTCCACAATGTTAACTAGGTTATTTTAGGTATTGATCAGTCTTAAACTGGTCTTTGTACTTTGATTGAATTTTGGTTGAATCTTACCAGAAATTGACAAAATGTACCATGCTCCTATGCATTCCCTTTGCCTGATGCTAGCCCAATTCTCTCACTCACTGTAGGGAATAGTACTCATCACCCCTGGGATGTACTGCAATTTCAGGCCAAGCAATCAGTCAAGCACTGGCAGTCTAGAGTTGCCTTTCACAGTCAACATGGTGGCACAACAGCCACAAATTAACACTGCTCTTGACACATAGGTGGCATGGTTGACACAATCTTGCACATTGAACTGCACATTTCCATTCCAATCACTGTTTATGCATGAGGCCACACGCCTTATCTGTCCTTAGCCACATTTCCTCTTAGAACCACTTAAGTAACTGTTAATCATTCCCAGAAACTCACTGTAACCAAGCATCTCATCATCGCACAATATGGGACCATCACAAATAAGGAAGACTTTAAACAGATCAAAACATTCAACTTTATTCAGCAACATTAAAAGTGAACTGAAATCAAGCAAACAATCAGAAGCTGCATTTGCCTCTCAGCACAGAAACATGCTACTCACATGTCCAGTACCAACACTTTACAGTCAATGAATGATCATTGTACCCAGCTGTCTTCGACTGATATCGGTGTCAATTAAGTCCTCTCTGGCTAGAAGCATCCTATGCTTCTATGCTCTATCGTGCAGACGATGATCTTTCCTCCCATTCAGTGTCCTCACGATCCTCCTTGAAATACTTCTCCTAAGCTCTAAGCTCGTCAATGTCCATCATATTCCCCTTTTGCCAGCTCCAGCCGTGCAAAGCACAGCATATTGGATTATGCAGCACATTCTGTCTGGACTGTACGTTGTGCCCCAGATTGATCCAAGCAGTGAAACCTCAGTTTCATGAGGCCTGTCATATGCTGTACCATGGCTCTGATCGAAAAATGGAAAGCATTGTATCTACACTGTATCTACATTACAGTTAGGGGATTACATAACCATCAGCCATGGCTGGTGAGCATAGTCTTTGACCCTCAGTAACCATTTATCAAATAGTTGGTCCCTCAAACGCAACAGGAACACAAGTGTTTTCAAGGATGAAGATATCATGGCAGCTGAAAAGGTACTGTAAACAAATTTCTAACAAGTGCAACTGATGATCACAGATTACTTGCACATTGATGGGATGGAAGCCTTTTCTATTCATAAACTCAGTTATGTTATGATATGGTCCTCTCAACATGGCATGTACAAAGTGCATCATATCCTGCACCTGAGGAAAGTCGAAGAGTGTGGTACTGGAAATGCATAGCTGGTCAGGCATCATCACAGCTGCAGGAGAATCGACATTTCAAGCGTAAGTCCAGCACCTGAGGAAAGCCAATACGTTACAGGAACTACTGCTGGGGCTGCAGCGCTGACCTCACCACATGGAAACAAAATGAACCCCACCAATTCATGGGGGTTCCAACTTGTAATCAACTGAAATGGACAGAATTTAATCAGGAAGACAGTAATAGGGACTTTGAAACAGACAGAGGTGAAGTCAATGCATCATAGAGAACACATAAACTTCCAAACAACTAGTTTATCTGACCACTCAAATACCATCTGCCCCACATCTGGTCGGGGTTGTAGACTGTTCATTGGTTTTGAAATGTCTGCTAAGTTCAATCAAACCTGAATGAAAGCAAGTCATCCTCAAACACTCGGGATTGCCCAAGGAGAATAATCCCCTTACAACAGCTGCACTGACAAGCTGGTCTCTTTCAGTCCAAAAGTAAAACATGGCAACTTGGCAAGGCACCAAGGGACATGAACCTTTGCAGGTAGAGAGAAAAACGGAATGAGAAAATTCTAAAACCAAAGCAGTCTCTCAAGTATCCATGCACAACACAGATAGGGAGCTTTAAAAAGATCAGAATGTACCTTGCTGTCAATATGAAACTACTTCACATTGATAAGAACAGAAATTAAACCAAACGTACAGGCCAAATACAAAGAACAGTAGATTTTATTTTGGATATTAACGTAAATTAATGGATTTACTGCAGACAATAATAAGCATGTATGTAACAAGAAATAATCCTATGTTGCATATTCAGTCACAGGAAAAGGTGTTTAGAGCATCCATTGTGCATATATAAAATTTTCAAGAAGTTACCAAGTAATTATCAGATTTCAGACTTCATCAGATAGGTAAATCCAATTCTGGAACATGCTATCCGTACCACAAATGATGTGCCAGAAAACGTGATAGAAAACTGATCAGGAGAACTTTAATTTTCGAGAATCAAGTTACAATGGTAAGCAACTGAATCATTTGGATTGGAGTCACAAAGACGTACAGCACGGAAACAGACCGTTCAGTCCAACCCATCCATACCAACCATATATCCTAACCTCATTTTGTCCTATTTTAGATTAGATTAGATTAGATTCCCTACAGTGAGGAAACAGGCCCTTCAGCCCAAGCAGTCCACACTGGCCCTCTGAAGAGTAACCCACCTATTTGCCAGCATTTGGTCCGTATTTTGCTAAACCCTTCCTATTCAAGTACCCATCCAGATGCCTTTTAAATGTTGCAATTGCACCAGCCTCCTCCACTTCTTCTGGCAGCTCATTCCATACTTGCAACAGCATCTGCATGAAAAGGTTGCTTATCAGAGCTCTTTCAAATCTTTCCCCTCTCACCTTAAACTTTCGCCCTCTAGTTTTGGACTCTCCCACCTCAGGGAAAAGACCTGTCTATTTACACTAGCTATGCTCTTCATGATTTAATAAACCTCTATATGGTCACTCCTCAGCCTCTGACACTCCAGGGATTATAGCTCCAGCCTACTCAGCCTCTCACTATTAGTCAAACCCTCCAATCCTGACAACATCCTTGTGAATCTTTTCTGAACCCTTTCAAGTATCACAACATCCTTCCTATCGCAGGGAGACCAGGATTGCATGCAGTATTCTAAAACTGACCTCAGCAATGTCCTCAATAGCTGCAACATGACCTCCCAACTCATATACTCAATGCTCTGACCAATGAAGGCAAGGATACCAAATGCCTTCTTCACTGACCTATTTATCTGCAACTCTACTTTCAAGGAACCATGTACCTGCACTCCAAGATCTCTTTGTTCAGCAACACTCCCCAGGAGCTTACATTAAGTGTATAAGTGCTGTCCTGATTTGCTTTTCCAAAATGCACACCTCACATTTATCTAAACTCCATCTGCCATTCATCACCCTATTGGCCCATCTGATTAAGACCCTGTTGTAATCTGAGGTAACCTTCTTCGCTGTCCACTACACCTCCAATTTTAGTGTCATCTGCAAACTTATTAACTGTACCTCTTATGTTCAGATCCAAATCCTTTATATAAATGACAAAAAGCAAGGGATCAGCAATGATCCTTGTGGCACACTACTGGTCACAAGCCTCCAGTCTGAAAAACAATCCTCCACCACCACCTTCTGTCTTCTATCTTTGAGCCAGAACACATGATTCAAATACTAATTTAGGATACGAAAGCAAACTATTTAACTTGAAAACATAAAGGGTTATAGGTCATAAAAACAAATATTAATCTACGGTAAAATTAAGAAAAGGTTTTTATTTCACCGCTGTACTGTAGATACCAGGTACACAAAAAGGTAATAATTCAGGATCAGTTGGCAGTTAGAAGGGAGATGGAGTGATACTGATCCAGAAAGTTGAGTACACAAAAAAACACTTCTTGAAACATGGAAGAAAGGAGTTCTAAGGAATCAGTTAAGTGGGAGGCATTAGTTGATGGTAGACAGGCATACATGAGCCTTTTAAGCCTTTTCCTGACTATCAATTTTATGTATTTAAAGGCAACAAATACTACTCAATACATAGTGGAATAGTCTTAAAATAACTTTGAATATTATTCACAATATTAAAAAAATGCTTTTCAAGTTAATAAATGACTTACTTTTATTTCCAACTAATGCAACTACAGGCTGTAGTTCAGATTCCTCATTTACTTTCTTCACTACGGCATACCAGTCTTCAAGGTTTTCAAAACTCTGATAGTTTGTGATGTCATAGACTAATAGGACACCCTGAGGAAGAATGAAAACAATAAAACTACACTTCAAAAGTAATATTAGTAATAGCTCTAGTGCAAGAAAACAAATATAATAATTAGACCTATACAAGTTTACTTTAGTGATAAACCATGAGCATTTTATCAATTTCAGCTTTTGGTAATTCTCCTTGAATAATATTACGGTAACAATAATTAACATGGGATCTGTCAAAGACTTTTAAAGAAAGTACTCTTATGGGATTAACCATAGTATTTTAATGGCATTATGATCACAATTGTTAAAACAATGTTCAATATTGTATTGCATAATGCAGACATTGCTGATCAACAGATGAACAAATGAAATAATATGTACATATGACTTTTTCATTATACTGTCTCAATTTTCACCAGTAAACTTGCAGATTCTTTAACGGATCATTAATTAAAAGTAATAATTTCATCCCCTCAAATGTGAAGAGAAAAAAGTAAAAGATATTCACTGCAGAATGCCACACATTTCATATCCACAATGTTAATGTACATTCAAAAATCCTGAATAGTTACTGTAACTTAATTACAATATAAGAATATTATCATACCATTCATAGCATCATGAAAAATTAGATTTTAGCATTAACTTTCCATTTTGGTCAGACTTTACAAATCATTGTGACACATGATACAATGGAGATGATGTTACTTTAAACACGCTTTTTAGCATTCAACATCTTTTGTGTGGTTGATTAGTACTGACCAGAAAGACTCAATCTCACCTCACTTGACCTGAAAAGATCTTATTGAATTAAACAAATGTGTATATTAACATACTCCATACTGAATCCAACAGTGTCTTCTCCCTTTTCCACACTAATATATTATTGTTTAAAATGTAAGAATATTCAAGAGTTGTGATTATATTCCAATGAAATTCACTAAGCTACCGTTCAGTATCAATGTTATTAATGATAATTTAGGGAGAAGTTGTTCCCACTTATAAAAGAGAAAAGAACAAGACAGCATATTTAAAATGATGTGCAAAACAAGAAAAAAACTCTTTCATACAGCGAGAGGTTAGGGCATGGAATGCACTGCCTGGAAATGTGGTGAATGCAGATTCAATTGAGGCATTCAAGAGGGCATTGGATGATTGCTTCCACAGAAATGCTTTACAAAGATATGAGTAAAGGGCAAGACATTGGCATGCGGTAAACAACCGGTGCAGGCACGACTGGCTGAATGGCCTCTTTCTGCACCTTAGTAATTTGGGCAATACCCTTAGAGAATCACAAAGTGCTTCATTCTCAGTTAACATACATCGAAAAAAAAAAGATACAGCCTGCTAATTACAATCAAGATACCATAACTTACACAAAATCAGAGATTAAAAACTTAATTTTGTTATCTCCACAAAGAAATATTCTTGTGATTTAAACAAGCAATCAATCTTGGAAGCTTCAGAACAATAACCCAGCTCTAGTTAAAGTATAGCAATCAGGAAAATTCTTCAATATTGAATGTAGTTGCAATTGCAGGTGGAATTATTTGATGCTTCTTTTTAGAATTCTTAAAAGGTAAACTGATGTGCTTTCCACTTATAAAGTAGTTTTACTTTTAAAAGTATTTTGATTGATTTAAGGTTATATCTTAATGTTAAAATAAGTACAATGGTTTAGAATGTTCACTGGCTTGTGCTGGTTTAAAACAAAATTCACCTGAAATCAGTCAAAGCAATGCAAAGGATTGAAGAATTTTAAACCCAAGTTACATTGAGCATGACTTATGTTTTACAGTCTGTAATGATGGTATTAAAAATCACTGCTCCTTTCTTAAAATACTTCCTTCCAAACAGCAGTCTAAGTGTACTACACCAGCTGGGACTGCAGCATTTCAAAAAGGCATCTTACCACCATATTTCAAGGGCAGATATGGGGAATAAGTGTTGGCTCTTGTCAATTATTCTCATATCCCATTTTCAAAACTAAATTGTACTGGATAATTGCGCAATAAATTGCATAAAAACTGACATACCTTCACATGAAAATAAACGTGTTGAATTTGCATTATCAGAGTTTGAACCACTTCAAGTTATTCTTTTCTCTACTGAAAGAGGCACCAGGAAGTGTCTTTTTCAAAGGTTATTCAGTAAAAAATCTAATTTACTGTACTAAGATACAGACTGGACACAGTCTTTCTAAAAAAAAGCATTTTCAGCAATTGACAATACTTATTAAATCACTATTCTTTTGTAATAAACATACTGTCCACTGTATTAATAAAATTCTTAGATTGTTATCCCTAGATACAGAACTGATTGTGCTTTAATGCAATGAAATGGGAGTTATACTCTCACGCTACTTGAGTGGGCTAGCCCAATGAAGGTGGAGATGAAAAGTATGGGTGCTAATGCATGTTCACATACAACCCTACAAACAGACACAGACAACCACCTAAACTCCAAATCCACCGCCCAAAATCTCTTCTTCACCCACTATTGCCCCATCTCACAAACAAATAACACCACACACCATTTCAGAAATTCCATTTTATGTCATAATTATGAACGAATGTTTAGTCTTCCACTGTATAAAAACTATTACACTCCATCTTTCCAGCTTCCATACAAAGAAAGGTTTTTTTGTGATACTGTTTGTGAATGCAGTTTATAAACATCCAGTTGGTCAAAAACAAGGCAAAAAAAAACACACTAATACAGTATATTTTTATCCAGTGGACCAGTGAGAGATGCTGGCAGTTAAATATTGTAATTCATAAATGGGCTGCAATGTTTAACTCCCCAAAGGATATACTGTCAATTTATGCTTAATTAGGGATGCACAGTAGTATAGAACACTTCTTTGCACTTTAAAAATGTTATTATTAATTAAATGCCTCTTGGATAGACACTCACAGTACTTAAATTATTCTAAGTTTGTTCTGCTCAGTGAATTCTCTATTTTAATTATTTTAAGAGGGAACTGAACATCTTGATTCATGATGAACCGTTTTGTTTTATTATATCTGTTGATCAAGCTTACATTTTCTCAAACTTTCCCACTAAAATTTGGTGGATTTTTGAGATTGTTTTTTCTCCACATATGGATATAAACATTTTTTTCCTGTACACTACTAAATGTGACCATGAATATGATGGACTATTATGATACAAATTAATGTTTTATGCTCAATCAAAAATTATAATATTAAGGAATCATCTAAATCATGATAGGAGAAAGCAAGAAAAATAACGGCACTCAAAGATTAAATAGAAAGGGTCAAGACACACAAAGTACACAAATAACATACAGCAAGAATTAAGACAGCACAGCAAAAAGTAAATTTGAAAAGTTATAAGCAGGGAAAAGACAGACAAGCAAGAATTAAAAAAGAACAAAGTGGAGAGCGGTTAACTGTGTTCCACAATGGTCTATTTCTGATCATCAAGGACATTAATGATTTTCACACAGGCCTGGAGGGAGTTGTACTAAAATAGGAGGCATAGTAAATCACACTGAAAACCAAAGTAATATTGCAAGAGAATACTGGTAAACCTTTGGCAGAAGGACTTCAACGCATTAAAAGCATTTTTACTCAAAGATGGAAGATATGGAATTGCAGGGGAAATTAGATAGACCAGTTCACAATTTATTAAAAGTAGCTCAACTGGTTACGGCCATAACCAGGATTTATGGCAAAAGCTATAGAATTTTTTTTAAATGGAGATGAAGACATGAATTCAAGCAAAATTTTACTAAAATCACAGGTGAGGCACTACATCTAAGTCTCCACAGTGCAGGAAGAATTCTTAAAACAGTGACAGCAATTCAGATTCACCTAGGATTTCAATAACTATAAAGAAAACAAACACCAAAGAAAGTTGAAACGTTAGTGCACATTTTGCTACTTCGAAGAGATGATAGTGATTCAATCGAGGTATTCAAAGTCAAAAAGCATTGTGCCAGAGATGATAGAAACAAACAGTCTGTTTCCTTGGATTGAACCATCCGGAACAAAGGATTACAGATATCAGATGAGGTTAACAGATTTTGGAGACAAAGCATGATATACATTTATTAAAACAAAAACAGAGAGACTGCAGACTGTAGAATGGACTGCCAGAAATAGCGATTGAAGCAATAACCAAAATCAACATTCAAGAATGCGTGAGAAATGTGATTAAGTGACATGGAAATAAAAGAGAAATGAGAATGTTGCAGCTAAACATGATTAGCATCATTATTTATTAAGGACAAAGATGTGAATTAACTGGGTAAAATAACTGGTCCTCACCCTGAACAACTTTTCTTTCCAATCCTCCCACTTTCTCCAAACAAAAGGAGTAGCCATGGGCACCCGCATGGGCCCCAGCTATGCCTGCCTCTTCGTAGGGTATGTGGAACAATCCATCTTCCGCAACTACACTGGCCCCAACCCCCATCTTTTCCTTCGCTACATTGATGACTGTATCGGCGCTACCTCGTGCTCCCACGAGGAGGTTGAACAGTTCATCCACTACACTAACACCTTCCACCCCAACCTCAAATTCACCTGGACAGTCTCGGACTCCTCCCTCCCCTTCCTAGACCTTTCTGTTTCTATCTCAGGCGACCGGATCAACACGGACATCTACTACAAACCAACCGACTCCCACAGCTACCTGGACTACACCTCCTCCCATCCTGCCCCCTGTAAAAACGCCATCCCATTCTCCCAATTCCTTCGTCTCCGCCGCATCTGCTCCCAGGAGGACCAGTTCAAAATACGTACAACACAGATGGCCTCCTTCTTCAAGGACCGCAATTTCCCCCCCGACGTGGTCGACGGTGCCCTCCACCGCATCTCCTCCACTTCCCACTCCTCCGCCCTTGAGCCCCGCCCCTCCAACCGCCACCAGGACAGAACCCCACTGGTCCTCACCTACCACCCTACCAATTTCCATGTACAGCGCATCATCCGCCGTCACTTCCGCCACCTCCAAACAGACCCCAGCACCAAGGATATATTTCCCTCCCCTCCCCTATCAGCTTTCCGTAGAGACCACTCCCTCCGCGACTCCCTTGTCAGATCCACACCCCCCACCGACCCAACCTCCACTCCCGGCACCTTCCCTTGCAACCGCAGGAGGTGCAACACTTGCGCCCACACCTCCCCCCTCACTTCTCTCCAAGGCCCCAAAGGAAACTTCCCATATCCGCCACAGATTCACCTGCACCTCCACCCACATCATCTACTGCATCCGCTGCAGCCGGTGTGGCCTCCTCTATATTGGGGAGACAGGCCGCCTACTTGCGGAGCGATTCAGAGAGCACCTCTGGGCCACCCGGACGAACCAACCCAACCAACCTGTAGCACAGCATTTCAACTCCCCCTCCCACTCCACCGAGGATATGCAGGTCATTGGACTCATCCACCGCCAAACCACAACAACCCGACGGTCGGAGGAGGAGCGTCTTATCTTCCGACTGGGAACCCTCCAACCGCAGGGGATGAACTTGGACTTCACCAGTTTCTTCATCCCCCCTCCCCCCACCTTGTCTCAGCCGGATCCCTCCAGCCCGGCACCGCCTTCCTGACCTGCAGTCTTCTTCTTGACCTCTCCGCCTCCATCCTACTCCGATCTATCACCCTCACCTTGACCTCTTTCCACCTATCACATTTCCAACGCCCCTCCTCCAAGTCCCTCCTCCCTACCTTTTATCTTCTCCTGCTGAACACTCTCTGCTCATTCCTGAAGAAGGGCCTGTGCCCGAAACGTCGAATCTCCTGTTCCCTGGATGCTGCCTGACCTGCTGTGCTGTTCCAGCAATAAAGTTTCAAAAATAACTGGTTTCCAGACTGTAATTATTATATAATAATCCAGATTTTTCTGATGAACATTTTTTTTGTTTCTCCCCCTTATGCCAAAATCGCATATATTTTAGGACCACTCAATGTTCTGTCACTCCTGGTAAGCAGAGGAAACACAAGCCTCAAAACAGGCACACATACTTCAATGTTATGACAGCACACTAACATTTAACGTCCCATTTTCCATCACTGAAATTCATTAATGCTCAACAGCAATCATGCCTCTATAAAACAGCCATTTTGCAATATTCAGCATTACATTAAGGGAAGAAGTGATTTCGAAGCTCCAGTATGTACTGCACAAGAAATGTATATTTTTCCCCAGAGGATTTGGGTCTTTTATTTTTACACTGCCAACATGACAAGAAAAAAAAATCAGGGTTTTCTTGCACCTTCTTATGCTTGATTATTTTGGCTCACTTATCTTGGATCACTTTCACAGCTAATTCCACCTCTCCAAACCCTTTAAGACAGTGTCAATACTTGCCACAAGGTCTACACAAGATTTAAGTAACAATCCAGGAGAAATTAGCAGAAAGCCCTGTTTGACAATGTTAAATCGTGGACTATCTTAATCCTCTGTCAGACCTCACTTGACAGTCTTCAAAACCGACACTGTATCACTAAAGGCCTGGTTTATGAGATTAACATTTTAAAGCAAACCTGTCAAGCAAGCAGTTAACCAGTTCACTAATGATATAATTCGTACTAATTTCAACAGGAAGACTTCAACTCAAGTGGATAAAATAAAATAAATTTTGAATAACGCTTAGAAATACCATTCCTGTCTTTTTCTTTGTTCTTTAAGAATATTAATTGATCTGAGATTTTTTTTAAACTGCCTTTGTTGAGCAGGATCATTTTATCCTTGAAAAGAGTACATTCCAGAAGTTGTCATGACTGTGTATTTTTAAAGCTACCCACTTATGTTCAGAAAGGAAATGTCAAACACATCAAAATTCACAAAATTTGTATATTTGAACATCCATATTTAAACCCTTGAAAACCTGTTGCCAAGGAAACTGCAACAATAAACTTATAAACAGTGCTTCAGTATAGGGTTTGACAGAAAACTGCTATACCTTAGGAGCTATAAGACTCACTGTGCACAATGAGTTTTGAAGAGACAGCATCAAATAAATCCTAACTGTGAGCCAAGAATAGTGCTTGAAGAGCCTGTGGTTCACAATAAGAAGCCACTCACATGCTACAGCTCACCTCCAAACAGGAAACAACTATGACGAAGGCAGAGCTGATTAAAATGGCAAAACAAATGTTATGCTAGGCAGAAGTGGGAATGGGACAAATAAAGAAGCAAAACATGGATCACAAAGAAGAGTAAATCGCAACGCAAAATCATTACCAGCATTACCCTACTCCCATTTCCCATTTAATGCTGGTCTGGTTTTGACAAACGATCACTGATACAAATGGTAACTCAGCTTCTCTCTCCACATACATTGCCTGACCTTTGGCTATTTCTAGACTTGTGCTTTTTAGGTCAAGAGTTGAATAGTTGAAAGGATACGTGTTGATATTTCTCCACAAATATCAACTCAACCCATTTAAATAAAGTAGGTGGGTGTGGGTACTGCAGATGCTCGAGATTAGAGTCAAGATTAGAGTGGTGCTGGAAAAGCACAGCAGATCAGGCAGCATCTGAGGAGCAGGAAAATCGACAATTCCTAATGAAGGGCTTTTGCCCGAAACGTCGATTTTCCTGCTCCTTGGATGCTGCCTGATCTGCTGTGCTTTTCCAGCACCTCTCTAATCTTGACTCATTTAAATAAAGACTCATTCTCTGTAAATTTTATGAAGTAAGGGCTAAAAACCCCAAAGAATGTGGAGCAGCATTGTTGTTGACCATTCAAACAATGAACCATAAATAAATAAACCAGCTGCCTGCTTTTTGTATTGGCAAGAAATAAAACATTGAATCGACACTTGTAGGTCACTTTGAAACTGAACAGTCCCAATTATAAAAAAAGATATTTCTTCTAACAAAAGAACTTACATTAATTTAACTATCCAAATGTGAATTTACATGAATTTGGACTATCACTACCAGCTAACTTCAGCAATCAAGAGTCTGTAAGCAGCAATTTGTCAGGCAGGTGTTTGAAGAAGCAAGTGCACATGTTTTAAGACAACCAGCATATCCTCCTCTGTAATGTGGACATTTTTCAAGATGTTGCTACTTATTTCCCCACGTTCTATATCTTGAATATCCTTCTCCACGTAAACACTGATGCAAAATACTTATTTAGTATCTTCTCCACCTCCTGCACTTCCACCCATAGGCAGCTTTGCTGATCTTTAAGAGGCCTTATCCTCTTTCTAGTTACCCTTATGTCCTTAATGTATTTGTAGAATCCCTTTGGATTTGCTTAACCCTATTTGCCAAAGCTGTCTCATGTCCCCTTTTTGCCCTTCTGGTTTCCCTCTTGTATACTCCTACTGCTTTTTTTACAGAATCACTCAATCACTTCTGTCTATACCTGACATATGGTTCCTTCTTTTCCTTAATCAAAACCTCAATTTCCAGCATTCTCTACACCTATCAGCCTTGCCCTTCACCCTCACAGGAATATGCTTTCTCCAGACTCTTGTTATCTCATTTCTGAAGGCTTTCCATTTTCCAGTTAAGCTGCCAGTCCCTGTCCATCCCTGAGCCATGTCTCTGTATTTGCTATGATTTCCCAAACCCACGTTCCCAACTATGCCCTGAGTTCATCTGTCCTTTAATTTATCAGTCCTACCTCGTTCTTTACTTTGCTCTTGCCTGCTCTGTTTAATTTACTCCTTTTCCCAACAGTACCAGTCTCAGACTGATTTCTTTCTTCACTATTTCCCTGAGTCCCATACACCCCTCCTTCCTGGCTTAAATCGTCCTGAGCAGCTACAGCAAATCTCCCTGCCAGTATATTAGTTCCTTTCCAATTCAGGTGCAATCCATTCTTCCTGTACAGGTCTCTTCTACCCCAGAAGAGATTCCAATGATCCTAAAACATGAACCCTTCTCCCATACATCAGCTCCTCAGCTATGCTTATATCTGCTCTATCCTCCTATTCCTACCCTCACTAGCTTCTGGCACTGGGAGTAATCTCATATTACTATCCTTGAGGACCTCCTTTTTTAAATTTCTACCTAATTCCCTGTATTGTCTCCTCAGAATCACATCCTTTTCTCTTCCTATGTCATTAGTTCCAATGTGTACAATGATCTCCAACTGGTCCCTCTCCTCTTTGCGAATATTCTGCACCCTCTCAAAATATTTTTTATCCTGACACCAGGGAGGCAGCACACTGTTCTGATGACTTACTTTCGGTCGCAGAAGCGTCTGTCTGTGCCTCTGACTACAATCTCCTATCACAATCGATTGCTTGGAACCTGACACACCTTACATTCGAGCCAGTCTCCGTACTAGAAACCTGGCTGTCGGTGTTACATACTCCTGAGAGTCCATTACCCCCTACATTTTCCAAAATAGCATACTTGCTTGAGATGGGGATAGCCACAGGAGACTCCTGCACAATCTGCCTCCCTCTCCTACTTTTCCTGGAGGTCATCCATCTAACTGACTGTATCTTTGGTTGATCGCCCTCCCTGCAACTACCATCCATCACATCCCCAAGCTCCTGTAAATTCCTCGTTGCCTTTAACTGCCACTGCAAATGATCAATGCGATCCATAGGAAATGCAACCAAACACATTTCCTGCAGACATTAACATCAGTAACATAGAAACTCTCCCTAATCCCCGACATCCAACAGGAAAAGCACATCACTCTACTAAAGGCCATCTTTGCACTTGAACAATCGACAAACCCAGAAAATAGCAGCCTTACTGCTCTAAAAACACTGCTCTAGGCTTGCTTAGTACCTATGCTTTTATATTTTTAAAGTTTAAACAAGAGACAGAAATCAATAAAACATGTAATAAAAAAAAACCCAGTCTCCTCACAACTGTAGATTTACAAAAGATATACAGTAAGGTTACACCTTAAAAAGCCATTTAGCTGCTCCCCTGCTGTGAACTCCCACATGCAGGTTTCTCCAAGGTCAGCTGTACATTTCACTGTTTGCTTATTTTTCTTAGAACAAACTCCAATGTCCAGGGATACTTAAAACCAAACAGCAAAGGCAGCAGTTGTAAAAATTACTGCTGGGTCAAACAGCGGTATAGATTTCTTTCTCCGTTTGAAACACTTCCCATGTGGCCACTACCTTCAAAGTTTGGGAGAAGATTTGTAGCTCGGGTGCTCATTGTTGTTGTGGTTCTGTTCGATGAGCTGGGAATTTGTGTTGCAGACGTTTCGTCCCCTGTCTAGGTGACATCCTCAGTGCTTGGGAGCCTCCTGTGAAGCGCTTTTGTGATGTTTCCTCCGGCATTTATCGTGATTTGTATCTGCTGCTTCCGGTTGTCAGTTCTAACTGTCCGTTGCAGTGGCCGGTATATTGGGTCCAGGTCGATGTGCTTATTGATTGAATCTGTGGATGAGGTGCAATGCCTCTAGGAATTTCCTGGCTGTTCTCTGTTTGGCCTGTCCTATAATAATAGTGTTGTCCCATTCGAACTCATGTTGCTTGTCATCTGAGTGTGTGGCTACTCAGGATAGCTGATCATGTCATTTCGTGGCTAGTTGGTGTTCATGGATGCAGACCGTTAGCTGTCTTCCTGTTTGTCCTATGTAAAGTTTTGTGCAGTCCTTGCATGGGATTTTGTACACTACATTGGTTTTGCTCATGCTGGGTATCGGGTCCTTCGTCCTGGTGAGTTGTTGTCTGAGACTGGCTGTTGGTTGGTGTGCTGTTATGAGTCCTAGTGGTCGCAGTGGTGTGGCTGTCAGTTCAGGAATGTTTTTGATGTATGGTGGTGTGGCTAGTCCTTTGGGTTGTGGCATGTCCTCATTCCGTTGTCACTACCTTTGTCTGTCTTCCTCCTTTTTAAACTGCCATTGTTTTGATCCATTTTTTCCCCCAAAGTTGCAAAACAATGTAACAGCTCATAAAACAGTAATGACTGCTCCTAGAATTCAAGGAAATCAGCTCCAATGCTGAAAATACCTCAAAAATGGAGCAACTCTTACAACCACAATGTTTTTTCGTCCTTCATCGTGAATTACCCAGAATCCTTTATCCTTCAGCTACAGCTAAAGACTGGAGATAGGCTATCATGGTGCTATTATCTAAGAAAGGTAGGAAGGCAAAGCCAGGGAACAATCGACTGGTGAGCCTAACATTGTTGGTGGGCAAGTTGTTGGAGCGCCTCCTAAGAGACAGGATTTATATGTATTAGGAAAGGTAAGGAACTGATTAGGGATAGTCAACACAGCATTGTGTGTGGGAAATCGTGTCTCAAAGAGGATTGATGATGCAGTGGATGTGATCTATATGGACTTCAGTAAGACCCTCGAAATGGTTCGTCACAGTAGCAAGGTTACAGTACACTAATAGAGAGAGAATTAACTACTTGGATACAGAACTGGCTCAAAGGTAGAAGACAGAGAGTGGTGATATAGGGTTGTTAAGCCACAAGGATCGATGCTGGGTCCACTGCTTTTCGTCATTTATTTGAGTGCTTTGGATGTGAACATAGGAGGTATGGTTAATAAGTTAGCAGATGACACTAAACATGGAGGTGTAGTGGATGGTGAAGGCTACCTCAGAGTACCACAGAATCTTGATCGGATGGGTCAATGGACCGAGGAGTGGCTGATGGAGTTTAATTTGGGTAAATGTGAGGTGTTGCATTTTGGAAAGGCAAATCAGGGCAGGACTCATACACTTCATGGTAAGGTCTTCGTGAGTGTTGCTGAACAAAGAGACCTTGGAGTGCAGGTTCATAGTGGAGTAGCAGGTAGATAGGATAGTGAAGAAGGTGTTTGGTGTGCTTCTCTTTATTGATCAGAGTATTGAGTACAGGAGTTAGGAGGTCATATTGCAGCTGTACGGGACATTGATTAGGCAAATTTTAGAATACTGCATGCAATTCTGATCTCTGTCTGCTACAGGAAGAATGTTGTGAAACTTGAAAGGGTTCAGAAAAGATTTACAAAGATGTTGTCAGAATTTGAGGGTATGAGCTATAGGGAGAGGCTGAATAGGCTTGCGATATTTTCCCTGGAGCATTTCAGATTGAGGGTGACCATATAGAGGTTTATAAAATCATGAGGGGCATAGATAGTCGAAATAGACAAGGTTGATTCCCCGGGGTGGGGGACTCCAGGTTTTAGGTGAGGGGGAAAGAGTTAGAAGGGATCTTAGTGGCAACTTTTTCACGCAGAGGGTAGTGCACATATGGAATGAGTTGCCAGAGGAAGTTGTGGAGGCTGGTACAATTACATTTACATATGAATAGGAAGGGTTCAGAGGGATATGGACCAAATGCTGGCAAATGGGACTAGGTTTATTTAAGATATCTGGTCAGCACAGATAAGTTGAACGAAAGGATATGTTTCTGTGCTGTAAATCTCTATGACTCTCGGACTATGACTATGTTCAAAATCGATTAAACTAGGGGAAAATAAGTAATGGAACCTGTCGTAAATTCACTGTCCGTTGATAAATTTAAATCCAAGACTGAGATCGGAGATGCAATTAAAAAAACAGTAAATGCCTGGGTAAAATTATGTGTACATGTTAGAAAAGCATTGGCTGTGGTCTCACAAGTCTTTTCCACCTATCCACTCCACCCTACCCCCTGACCTATCACCTTCATCCCCTCCCCCACTCACCTATTGTACTCTATGCTACTTTCTCCCCACCCCCACCCTCCTCTCATTTATCTCTCCACCCTTCAGGCTCTCTGCCTGTATTCCTGATAAAGGGCTTTTGCCCGAAACATTGATTTTACTGCTCCTCAGATGCTGCCTGAACTGCTGTGCTTTTCCAGCACCACTCTAATCTAGATTCTGGAAGAGGTGTTTCAGACAATGGCTTATGTGTGTCTATTATCTTGAAATAAAGCTTTTTTGGTTGCTTATGCCTGTTGTTGTGAGCCAATTTAAATACTGTAGGAAAGTAATGTTTTCCTTGTTTACTTTAAGTTTACTGGAAATTCAGGTTATTGGTGAGTTCTTGTATTTCTGATGTTCCAAAAGTCCATGCACCCCAAACATCAGTACAAATACTTATTGTCGTTAAATGACTGTATTAGCTGGTGAAATAATTCTGGAGGCTAGTAATCAATCATGAACTCACTGTTTATTTACAAATGAACATTCTTTGACTATAGTACTGCCTCATACAGAGTCAGGCACCAGAATGCCAGTATCCCTGGCACTCAAATTATTTATGTCATCCAGAGTTCCCTGAATGGACCAGATTAACAGCACCAATCGGCGAACTCATATTCTATGATGTCCAGCTGTCTGACCTCATTAAAATCATTACAGTACACTAGTATGTAAGTTAGATAATGAAAATGAGCTCCTACAAATCCAAGATGATTTTCTTTCAATTCATTTACATGATGTGGGCTCCACTCGTCAAGACAGCATTAATTGCCCATCGAAACTGATCACGTGCTGAAGGTGATCCAAAAGTGCAGTTAGGGAAGAAGGAAGTTTCAGGATTTTGACCCAGCAACACTGAAGTAACAACAATATAGTTCCAAGCAAGGATTATATGTGTATTGGAGGAGAACTTACAGATGGGTGTGTTCCTATATGTCTTGTGCCTTATCCTCTTAGGTGGTGGAGGTCATACAGTCATCAATTGAGAAGGTATTGTCTCAGGACTTTTTTTTATTATTGCAGTTAATCTTGTAGATAGTCACACTGAACAATTGTGAACAAAAGTGAATATTGAAGGGAGTAGAAGAGTTGGCAATCATATGAGCTACTTTGCCCTGAATGGTTGAACTTCTTGAGTGTTGTTGGAGTTGCACTCATCCAGGCCAGTCAAGAATATTTCATCACACTCCTGACTCCTGCTTTGTAGATGGCAAACAGACTTAGAGAAACCTAGAGAAACAGATTATTCATTGCATCATTCTCAGCCTCTGAGTCTACTCAAGTCAAGTACTCACAGATATTTTTTATTCAATGTGTTCAGCCATGTTATGTTATGGAGCAAGTGGGACTTGAAGCCATGAGCAACGGTTGGATTTTTTCCTGTAAAAAGTTATTGCCTGGTACTTAAAGTGTGAATATCACTTGTCACTTATCAACCCAAACAGGAATATTGCCCAGGTTTTGTTGCACATGTACCCAGACTGCTTCAGTATCTAAGTCATGACTGGTGCAAAAAAAAAGAGCAATCACCAGCAAATACTCCCATCTCTGATGTTATGATGGAGGATAGGTCATTGGTGAGACCGTTGGACATGGTTGGGCATAGAACAGAGGAACTGCTGCAGTGGTATTCTGTGGCTAAAAGGATTGATTTCCAATAACCACAACTATCTTTTGTGCTCAGTATGACTCAAACTTTCCCTCACGATTGAGTTGATGATGATTGAGTACTGACTGATGAGGTAGTAAATTTTCAAATTGACTTTATCCTGCTTTTTGTGGACATGACGAATCTGAACAATTTTCTACATTAGTGGCTAGATGTCAATGTTGGAACTAAACTGGAACAGCTTAAAACAAAGAACAGTTTAGCATGGAAACAGGCCCTTTAGCCCACCAAGACTGCACCAACACATGATGCTTTTCTAAACTAAAACCTTTTGCCTTTATGTAATCAGTATCCCTTTATTCCCTGCCTATTCAAATATGTCACAAGATGCCTCTTAAACAATGCCATTGTATCTGCCAGTACCTTCATCACCACCTCCCCCTCTGGCACCACATTCCAAGCACTTAACCCCGTCTATGTAAAAAAAACTTGCCTCTCACATCTCCTTCAAACTTACCCCCTTTTATCTTAAACCATGTTCCCCTAGTAATTGACATTTCTACTCTGGAAAAAAGACTCTAACTATCCATTCTATCCATGCCTCTCATATTGACTTGTCCCTCATTCTTTGATGTTCAAGTGAAAACAAACAATGTTTGTCCAATCTCACCTCATAGCTAATACCCTCCAAGCAATATTCTGCTGAACTATTTTTGTACCAACTCCAAAATCTCCACATCCTTCTTGTAGTGTGGTGACCAGAACTGTACACAATATTCCAAATGAGGCCTAACTAAAAGGTACATACAGCTGCAACATGGCTTGCCAATTTTTATACTCTCTATCCTGACTGATGACGACAAGCATACTAAAGCCTTCTTGATCACCTTATCCACTTGTGTTACCACTTTGAGGGAACTATGGATCTGTATGCCTAGACCCTTTATACGTTGATACTGTGAAGCATTCTGCCATTTGCTGAACACTTCCCTCCTGCATTAGACCTTCCAAAATACATCACCTCACATTTGTCCACATTCAAGTTATTCTGTCATTTCTGCACCGAGTCTCCAGCCTAAAATTTATTAATGAGGCCACCTACATTCTCCTCCAAATCATTCATATATATTATGAACAACAGGGGTCACAGCACTGATCCCTGTGAAACACCACTGGTCACAGACATCCACCACTACTCTCTGTCTTTTATGACCAAGCCTGTTCTGTATTCATCTTACCAGCTCACCCTGAATTCCATGTGACTTCACCTTTCGTGGAGATGGTGGTGTTGGATTGGGGTGGACAAAGTCAAAGATCACATGGCACTGGGTTATAGTTCAACAGGTTTATTTGAAATCACAAGTTTTTGGATCCCCACTCCTTCCTCAGGCAGCAAGTGAGAGAGAATACATCCGACACAGAATTTAAGTAAAAGATCAAAAGGTCATACGACTTATGCAAATAATCCTTTGATCTTTTATTTACAAATTCTGTGTTCGGTGTATTCTCTCTCACTGGCTGTCTGAGGAAGGAGTGGAGCTCCGAAGATTTGTGGTTTCAAATAAACCCTGTTGAACTATAACCCGGTATCATGTGATTTTTGACTCTGTTCACCTTTTGTAACAGCCTGCCATGAGGGATCTTGCAAAAGGCCTTGCTAAAGTTCAATCATCTTTGTCACTTTGTCAAAAAACTTTATTAAGTTTGTGAGACACAACCTTCCCCACATAAAGCCATGCTGCTTATCACTAATAAGTGCATATCTTTTCAAATGTAGTAAATCCTATCCCTGAAAATCTTTTCCAATAGTTTCCCTACCATTGATATAAGGCTCACCAGCCTGTATTTTACTGGATTATCCCTGCTGCACTTAAAACAAAGGAACAGTGTTGGCTAATATCCAGTCCTCTGTGCCCGAAGAAGATACAAAGATTTTGAACAAGGTCCCAGCAATTTCCTCACCTGCCTCCCTCAGCATTCTGAGATTGATCCCATCAGGTCCTTAATGTTTTTTAAAACATCCAGCACCTCCTCTTTTTTATACTTATATGCCCCAGTTTATCAACACACTCCTCCCAAGACTCAACATCCACCATGTCCTCCTCCTTTATGAACACTAATGCAAAGTATTCATTAAGGACCTCACCCATTTCCTCTGGTTTCACACATAAATTTCCTCCTTTGTCCTTGAGTGGTCTTATATTTTTCCTTGCTACCTTCTTGCTCCTTATGTACGCATAAAACAGTTTTGGATTTACCTTAATCCTGTTTACCAAAGATATTTTATGGCCCCTTTATCCCTTCTAATTCCTTCTTTGACTTCTTTCCTAAGATCTTTGTATTCTTTGAGGGCTCCCTATCTGCTTCCTAAACTTAGTATGGATATATCAATAGCATAAGTCTTCAGTACTATTGCTAAAATGTTGTCCAGTCCAATAATTTGCAAAGTCCATGCATTCTGTTGTTTCGTAAGGGAATGGGAAGAAACATGAGGACTTCTTTTGTTTTTAACAATCTACCAAACCATTAGGATCTGGATTGCACTGGGCAAAGATTTGATGAAAACAGATTCAATAGTGCCCTTCTAAGGACAATGGAATACAGACTTGAAAAAGAATGAAGTCACATGATACTAGGTTTTTCTCACAGCAGAGAGCGGCGCGAGCTGGGCGGAAGTGAGGTTGGAGCGCAGAGCTGGTCGGGAAGGTCAGTGATTGATATTTGAGTGGGTGGGTTCTGTGGACATGGGCGAGACTCTTGGATGGTTTGTTGCCTCCGGGTGCCAGGGTCCGAGGCGTCTCGGACCGTGTCTTCAGAATCCTTAAGGGGGAGGGTGTGCAGCCAGAAGTCGTGGTGCACGTTGGCATCAACGACATAGGTAGGAAGAGGGGTGGGGAGGTCATTCAAGAGCTCAGGGAGTTAGGCTGGAAGCTAAAAGTTAGGACAGACAGAGACGTCATCTCTGGGTTGTTGCCGGTGGCACGTGACAGTGAGGCAAGGAATAGGTAGAGAGTGCAATTGAACACGTGGCTGCAAGGATGCTGTAGGAGGGAGGGCTTCAGGTATTTGGACAATTGGACTGCATTCTGGGGAAGGTGGGACCTGTACAAGCAGGACGGGTTGCACCTGAACCAGAAGGGCACCAATATCCTGGGGGGTAGGTTTGCGAGCACTCTTCGGGGGGGGTTTAAACTAATTTGGCAGGGGGATGGGATCCGGACTTGTAATCCAGCAAGTAGGCTAGCTGTTTGTCAGGATGTCCAAGAATGTAGGGAGGCTGTGAAGAAGGTAGCACAGACAGGGAATACTTGCGGACACAGAGATGGGTTCAAGTGCGTATACTTCAACGCAAGGAGTATCAGAAATAAGGTGGGTGAACTTAAGGCGTGGATCGGTATCTGGGACTACGATGTTGTGGCCATCACGGAAACGTGGATAGAAGAGGGACAGGAATGGTTGTTGGAGGTTCCTGGTTACAGATGTTTCAGTAAGATTAGGGAGGGTGGTAAAAAAGGAGGAGGGGTGGCGTTGCTAATTAGAAATGGCTGCAGAAAGGCAGTTCGAGGGGGATCTGCCTTTGGAGGTAGTATGGGCTGAAGTCAGAAATAGGAAAGGTGCAGTCACCTTGTTGGGTGTTTACTATAGACCCCCCAATAGCAGCAGAGATGTGGAGAAACAGATTGGGAAACAGATTTTGGAAAGGTGCAGAAGCCACAGGGTAGTAGTCATGGGCGATTTCAACTTCCCAAATATTGATTGGAAGCTCTTTAGATCAAGTAGATTGGATGGGGCGGTGTTTGCGCAGTGTGTCCAGGAAGCTTTTCTAACTCAGTATGTAGATTGTCCGACCAGAGGGGAGGCCATATTGGATTTGGTACTCGGTAATGAACCGGGACAAGTGATGGGCTTGTTAGTGGGTGAACATTTTGGTGATGGTGACCACAATTCTGTGACTTTCACCTTGGTTATGGAGAGAGATAGGTGCGTGCAACAGGGTAGGTTTTACAATTGGGGGAAGGGTAATTACGATGCTGTAAGACAGGATCTGAGGAGCATAAGTTGGGAGCATAGGCTGTCAGGGAAGGATGTCGTGGAAATGTGGAACTTTTTCAAGGAACAGATACGACGTGTCCTTGATATGTATGTACCTATCAGGCAGGAAAGAAATGGTCGTGTGAGGGAACCTTGGTGACGAGGGAGGTTGAATGTCTTGTAAAGAGGAAGAAGGAGGCTTATATAAGGTTGAGGAAACAGGGTTCAGACAGAGCAGTGGAGGGATACAGGATAGCCAGAAGGGACGTGAAGAAAGGGATTAGGAGAGCTAAGAGAGGGCATGAAAAATCTTTGGCGGATAGGATCAAGGATAACCCAAAGGCATTTTATGCGTATGTGAGAAACATGAGAATGACGAGAACGAGGGTAGGTCCAATCAAGGACAGTAGTGGGAGACTGTGTATTGAGTCGGAAGAGATAGGAGAGGTCTTGAATGAGTACTTTTCTTCAGTATTTACGAATGAGAAGGACCGTATTGTTGAAGAGGAGAGTGTGAAATGGACTGGTAAGCTAGAGGAGATACTTGTTAGGAAGGAAGATGTGTTGGACATTTTGAACAACTTGAGGATAGACAAGTCTCCCGGGCCTGATGGGATATATCTTAGGATTATGTGGGAAGCAAGAGAGGAAATTGCAGTACCGTTGGCAATGATCTTTTCGTCTTCACTGTCAACGGGGGTGGTACCAGGGGACTGGAGAGTGGCGAATGTTGTGCTCCTGTTCAAAAAAGGGAATAGGGATAACCCAGGGAATTACAGGCCAGTTAGTCTTACTTCAGTGGTAGGCAAAGTAATGGAAAGGGTACTGAGGGATAGGATTTATGAGTATCTGGAAAGACACTGCTTGATTAGGGACAGCCAGCACGGATTTGTGAAGGGTAGGTCTTGTCTTACAAGTCTTATTGAATTCTTTGAGGAGATGACCAAGCATGTGGATGAGGGTAGAGCAGTGGATGTAGTATACATGGATTTTAGTAAGGCATTTGATAAGGTTCCCCATGGTAGGCTTATGCGGAAAGTCAGGAGGCATGGGATAGAAGGAAATTTGGCCAATTGGATAGAAAACTGGCTAACCGGTCGAAGTCAGAGAGTGGTGGTAGATGGCAAATATTCAGCCTGGAGCCCAGTTACAAGTGGAGTTCCGCAGGGATCAGTTCTGGGTCCTCTGCTGTTTGTAATTTTTATTAATGACTTGGATGAGGGAGTCGAAGGGTGGGTCAGTAAATTTGCAGATGATACGAAGATTGGTGGAGTTGTGGATAGTGAGGAGGGCTGTTGTCGGCTGCAAAGAGACTTAGATATGATGCAGAGCTGGGCTGAGGAGTGGCAGATGGAGTTCAACCCTGCCAAGTGTGAGGTTGTCCATTTTGGAAAGACAAATAAGAATGCGGAATACAGGGTTAATGGTAGGGTTCTTAGTGAGGTGGAGGAACGGAGGGATCTTGGGTCTATGTTCATAGATCTTTGAAAGTTGCGACTCAGGTGGATAGAGCTTGTAAGAAGGCCTATGGTGTATTAGCGTTCATTAGCAGAGGGATTGAATTCAAGAGTCATGAAGTGATGTTGAAACTGTACAGGACTTTGGTTAGGCCACATTTGGAGTACTGTGTGCAGTTCTGGTCGCCTCAGTTTAGGAAAGATGTGGAAGCTTTGGAGAGGGTGCAGAGAAGATTTACCAGGATGTTGCCTGGAATGGAGAATAGGTCGTACGAGGATAGGTTGAGAGTGCTAGGCCTTTTCTCGTTGGAACGGCGAAGGATGAGGGGTGACTTGATAGAGGTTTATAAGATGATCAGGGGAATAGAGTAGACAGTCAGAGACTTTTTCCCCGGGTACAACAGAGTGTTACAAGGGGACATAAATTTAAGGTGAAGGGTGGAAGGTATAGAGGAGATGTCAGGGGTGGGTTCTTTACCCAGAGAGTGGTGGGGGCATGGAATGCGCTGCCTGTGGGAGTGGTAGAGTCAGAATCTTTGGTGACCTTTAAGCGGCAATTGGATAGGTACATGGATGGGTGCTTAAGCTAGGACAAATGTTCGGCACAACATCGTGGGCCGAAGGGCCTGTTCTGTGCTGTATTATTCTATGTTCTATGTTCTAGGTTATAGTCCAACAGGTTTATTTGAAATAAACTCCAGAAGCTTGTGATTTCAAATAAAGCTGTTGGACTGTAACCTGGTGTCATGTGACTTCTGACTTTGCCCACCCTATCCAACACTGGCACCTCCACATCATTGAAAAAGAATCAGAGGGATATGGGGAAACTGTAGGGTTTTGGATTAGTTTAATAAGACAAACTAGGTAATCTAAAATAAAAACAAAAATTGCTGAAGAAACTCAGCCAGTGTGAGTTAACATTTCTGCACTTCTGAAGAAGGGTCACTAGATTTGAAACATTAACTCTGCTTTCTCTCCACAGGCGCTGCAAAACTTACTGAGTTTCTCCAGCAATTTCTACTTTTGTTTGGATTAGTTTAACAGCTCTAATCAAAAACAAAACATAGTACAGCCTTGATGACTGAATGCTTATATTCTGTGCTACATTTGTGACTTTTCTTTATTATTCAATCATTGAATGGGGGCAACACAGGCTAAGCCCATGTCTAATTGCTCAGAGACAACCACATTGCTGTGGGTCTGGTGTCACAGGTAGGCCAGACCAGGTAAAGATAGCAGTTTCCTTCCCCTAAAGGCATTAGTGAAGCAGATGGGTGTTTCTCTCTATCAACAATGGATTAATGGTCATCAACAGACTCTTAATTTCATTATTTGGATGAAGAGGCTGCGCCTCGAAAGGCAGTGCTTCCAAATAAACCTGTTGGACTATAACCTGGTGTTGTGTGATTTGCAACTTTGTC
This sequence comes from Chiloscyllium plagiosum, assembly GCF_037043375.1. Classification (NCBI taxonomy): domain Eukaryota; kingdom Metazoa; phylum Chordata; class Chondrichthyes; order Orectolobiformes; family Hemiscylliidae; genus Chiloscyllium; species Chiloscyllium plagiosum. The sequence goes on from NW_028270139.1 coordinate 45,046,559, forward strand.
CACGCCAGTTGAACACCAACGCCTCCACATGATTTTTTTTAAAAATTGAATTCAAATTCCACCATCTGCCATAGGATTTGAAGACAGGTCCCCAGAAATCACCAGGATCTCTGGATTAACAATCCAGTGATAATACCACTAAGCAATCACCTCCCCTATGATTCTGTAGAATTTATGAGAACGTGGAAGGAAAGAAAGAAATAAAAGTATCAGTGGAGGATCTGACCTCCACTGATTAAATCTTAATTCAAACATGAATTCCACAAACTCGTATCCCAAGTTCAGAGGGTTTTAGTCCAGGGTATCTGATAGGGAATTTTGCCCCACCTTACAGTGCCAATATGTGTGTGTTTTGTTATTAGGAAAATAAACATTAAATATGAAGACATAGTTGTTTTGCTTTATATTTGACTGTCTGCCTGCCTTTCCCCCTTGTATCTCTCAATTTATCCTATTTTACCTTGCAAGTAATTTTAATTTTATCCCATTGTTTTACAGTCTGTACTGTACATAGCTAATTGTAGGCTTATTTTTCATTTTTGTATCTTTACCCATATAGAATTTGTCTTTGTAGAACCTCCCTGAATTTTATTGTATTCAGCCTCGGGGGTGGAGAGATAAACGGGAGGGGGGTGGGGCTTGGGGGAAGGTAGCTGAGAGTGCGATCAATGGATGGGGGTGGGGAAGGTGGAGCGGATAGATGAGAAGGAACATGGACAGGTAGGACAGGTCATGAAAGCAATGCTGAACTGGAAGGTTGGAACTGGGATAAGGTGGGGGGAGGGGAAATGAGGAAACTGGTAAAACCCACATTGGTGCCATGAGATTGGAGGGTCCTGAGGTGGAAGATGAGACGTTCTTCCTCCAGGCGTCGGGTGGTTAAGGAGTGGCAATGGAGGAAGCCCAGGACCTGCATGTCCTTGGTGGAGTAGGAGAGGGAGTTGAAGTGTTCGGCCACGGTGCGGGTGTCCCAGAGATGTTCTCTGAAGGGTTCTGTGAGTAGGCCTACTTGCAGAGCACTTCAGAGAACATGTCCAAGACACCCGCACCAACCAACTCCATCACCCCTTGGCCGAACACTTCAAATCCCCCTCCCCGTCCACCAAGGACATGCAGGTCCTAAGCCTCCTCCAATGCCAATCCTTAATCACCTGACACGTGGAGGAAGAATGCCTCATCTTCCACCTCAGGACCCTCCAATCCCATGGCATCAATGTGAATTTCACCAGTTTCCTCATTTCCCCTCCCCCCACCTTATCCAACCTTCCAGTTCAGCACCGCTCTCATGCCTGTCCTACCTGTTCATGTTCCTTCCCACCTATCTGCTCCACCCTCCCCTCCAACCTATCACCATTACCCCCACCCCCATCCACGTATCGCACTCTCAGCTACCTCCCCCCCCAGCACGCCCTCCCATTTATCGCTCCACCTCAGAAGCTCCTTGCCTCATTCCTGATGAAGGGTTTTTCCCCGAAATGTCGATTTTCCTGCTCCTCAGATGCTGGCTGATCTGCTGTGCTTTTCCAACACCACACTCTCAACCCTACAAAAATACAAGACCATTCAACATTTAATCGGTTTACTCGAACGCAAGAGATACTGAACATTCCACACCATTGCATTATATGCAAACCTGTTTGCCTTTGAATGTGATCTTCACACTACCAGTAAAACTTTAACCTACATCTAACCAAACTGGACATTCAAAACTATCGAAACCAGTCATTTTAATCGGAGAAAAATCAGACCTCATTCAGTGGTCTGGAGACTCATTCAGCCCCAAGAGGAGGAACAACAGCTCAGTAACCAAATTCAGATTTGGTGGGGAAGTGGTCTTCCACTTTGTACAATTGGAGGACCTTAGCCCAGGGGAAAAGGAGAGAGAGAAGTCAGAAGTGGTTGAAACAAACGAGTAAAGCTATCTCCACAACTACCGCCAGGAGAAGACTACCACATCGAGAACGATTCTCCCAGCCATCTCCAACCTCCATTGACTGGCCACAAACCACAGACCTGACAACCGAAGACACCCAAGAGCACCAACACCAATCTGATCTGCAACCCTGATCTCAGACATCTTCAAAGACGAAGACGTGCTTGCAAGAACCACTAGAAATAAGAATAATCGAGGTATTCACCCGACAGGTTTAAAACACATCTTACAACATCAGCAAACACAGCCGAGACTGAAGGCCTACAGCATCCAAAGTCCTCACCAGAGCACCAACTATGGAGAGCAGGAATAGCCACCTGCACTTCAACATTGTACTGTTCCAGTGGTGAGCTCAATTTCATTGAGACCCCAAAATCCACTCGTTAGCAGGAAGTGGGGAGGTGGGTTGGCAATGGTGCAGGGCAACCAAGGTCAGGAAGGTCTCTTTATTCAGGTACTTGGGATTATATTGCTGTTCTGTGTGTAGCAGTAACTAACTTGTGTCAGAGTAATAGTATATTTTAGTACTAACATCTGTTCTTGACTGTATTAATTCCAATGCTTGTAATTTTCCATTTTCTTTTGTTTTCTTGTGATATGTTCACTTTTCTGTTATTTTATAGAAATATTCAATTTTGTGTTTCAATAAACACTGAGATTCTTTGCCCCTGAAACACCTGCCTCCTATTTTATCACACCACATTTATTAAGTCCACTATCACGACCAGGGACCTGGTGGGTGATCCGGGCTGCCTAAGAATTCCAGCAGTGTACTGATCCAGCAGTGTTCTGCTTCTACAAAGCAGAATTTCCTACAATGCACACTTAAACAATGGAGTCTGAATCCAAAGTGTATTTATTAGTTTGGTTTTGCTTTTCTGAGGACACGTCTCAGTGTATGAATACACACAAATTGAAAATTTTGTTTTCTTTGAAATATGGTATTGTTTTATCTGTTCTGATAAATGTTAGACAAAAAGTTTTTAAAACGTACTTTTTATCAGCAGTACTCAATTTCTGTTATACTAAGCAAATACAGGATCACTCAAAAATATTTATTTCAAGAAATAAGCTGACAAAAAACTTTAAAGAAAAGCAAACACAACTTCTACATTCTGAAGATTTAGTCCACAAGTTTCTTAATGAGAAGGGTGTGTCAGTCAAATGCATCTTATCACTTTGGTATATTCTGCTGAAAAGAACAAATCAGCATTGGCATATTTTATCCTGTGACTTTAATAACTTCAAATCTATTACTATCATTTTTAAATATTGAAATCAAAATTACATTCCTCAAAATTACATTCCTCAAAATTACATTCCTCAAGGAATTAAGGGCAATGGGGAGAATGCGGGTAAGTGGAGTTGAAATGCCTATCAGCCATGATTGAATGGCGGAGTGGACTCGATGGGCCGAATGGCCTTACTTCCATTCCTATGTCTTATGGTCTTAAATATTATACATATCTAATCACTCTTATGGAATCCCAAAAATAACTGTACAAAGTTGCAAGAAATTCAAGGTAAGGTCTGTTTTATTCATGAAATAATTACATTAAAACTAAATGTTAAGTCTGGTATTAATTAAATCTGAATTCATTATGCCCACGCAAAACACCACTTATCTACTCTTGGTTTAGTCGTAAGTGTACCATTTTAAATTTTGCACTGAGTACAACAGAACTTTCAGGTATACAATTAAAATGTAATAAAGCACAATACAGACAATGACACAGGAAAGCAAGTTTGCTTAAATGCATACCACTTCTGACAGCAACAGTTGCCAACAATGGTAAAGACACATAGAAGGCTGTTGCGTTACACGTGGACTTCTACGTACAACCTAATACATTAGTCTACAACTATGAACATTGACCAATTTAAATGCATCTGCACAAAACTTATTGATTATGCAACTATTTCAGTTCTAAAATATTCTTGCACAACCCAGTCTCTGTAAATATAAGGAAATTCAAATCATTTCAACAATCTCTTTTAATAGGGCAATGACTTAAAAGTCGTAGAAATGCACAAATATTCTTATTTTAAAGTTTCACAATCTAGGTGTTTATTACAGAAAATAAAATTAATATTAATATTAAATCTAGATACTTACCTTATTTCAGTATTTATGAAGGTTAATAAGAAAGTTCTTACCTGAGCTCCATAAATGTACTTGTCCAACATCTTTCCTCCGATAGTTTGCCCACCTATATCCCAGACTTGCAGTGTAACATTTAAATTACCTATATAAGAAAGAGATCAGTACATTTAGAACCAGCGATTTGTAGCTCAGATTGAGGTTCTGGATGTAGGTTTGCTCGTTGAGCTGGAAGGTTCATTTTCAGACATTTTGTCACCATACTAGGTAACATCTTCGAATCATCAGCAATGCTTCATCTGGAGGCTCACTGAAGATGTTACCTAGTATGGTGACGAAAAGTCTGAAAATGAACCTTCCAGCTCTACGAGCAAACCTACACCCACATTTAGAACCAGTTGTACATGAACTAAAATTAAATTTTCCAACATACAAAAATAAGTAAATGATTTCAGTCAACGTCCCATTCTACCACAGTGCTGGTGGAGTAGCAAAAGTTAAAGTGAAACCATCATCGTAGATAGAATTGCTTCCTTTGAAAGGTTGATCAAAATATTCAATACAAATTCGGCACATCAAACCTGCTGCTTAATTATTAATCCTCATTTAAATAACTATAATAACTAAATGCAAGGATCACTGGATGTGTATTTATTTTGTCTCAACTCTTACAAAAATTTAATCTTAAAATCATGCAAATATCTAAACACAGTATCTAAATATGGAGACACAAAAGAATCTAGATATTAAATGTACGTTTACATTAGCCATTATAAAATTGAATATGCAATAAGCCATATAATATTTCTATTCATATCAGATTAGTGTCTGAAGTACAGACTAACCAAACAATTCAGTGTTTAAAGTTTAGGACCATGTATTTTGCAGCAGTCTACATTTGGCAACTACAGTTAATACATTCGAGAGCAGACATTTAACAAACGCACAATAGAAATCTTTTTGAGAGAGTTTCAAGGACTGTCTCTCTTTTCTACAACCATATATTACAGGAAGAAAGTGACAAATTGTACGAATAGAGGAAATAAACAAAAAACAACAAATTTTACATTCATTGCATTAAAAACATTAGGCCAGCACACTGACCAGTTCATACTGGGTTGAATTTAAAACCACCACTGGGACTTGCATTAACGTTGTAAAATATTTTTGGCACAACTCTTAACCTTATTTTAAGTGTCAAAAGCCAAGGATGGAACTAAAAACATTACTTTGGCTATTTTTCATTAAGAAGACTGAAATAATCCATTCATGGGAATAAACTTATTTACTGGATGCCACCCAAATGACTAGTTAAAACATATTTTACAGTGGATCCTTTAAGAAAAGGCATATTTTATATTAATCAAAACTCTATGAGACCATGTAAGATGGGACAATAACTCATCTCTTTCAAGCTGACCCGTTGCAGCAATTGCTCCTTGACCATCATTTTGATGTTTTGATAGTTTCAAAACACTTAGCAATTTTTTTCCCAAATATAGTTGCCAATCAATCAGTAATATGTTAATCTATAAAAAAATCCTCAAGTTTTAATTCTTCAGTGCTAAATATTTCACATAGAATTGAAAATGCTTGCACTCAATTTTAATCTTTTCGTATTTTTATTTGTAACCTAAGTCGGTGTGAGTCTTCTATGTTGCCAGCCACCGAAGTGAAAGAAGGGTATTTCTTTTGCATCTCAAACTTAAGCCAAAGAAATTATGAACATGTTATGTAAATGTGAGGGTAAGATTTTTTGAAAAATAAATAATTCATAGAAGCGGATTGTTTCTGAAGCAAATCCAATGAACTGCCTGAAATTTAAATTTTCAAAGGTCTTTATCTAAATATTTTTATCAAAATAAGTAAATTTAACACAGAAGTGATAAAAGTGTGCAGTAGCAGACAGTGTCTGTATCAAAATATTCAGTGTGTACAAGGTTCAATGCAAATTCTGGCATAATCACTTTTAACACCTATTCCTAGCTGCCCAGACCCTCTTGAACCACAGCTAGCATTGCACAGATAATGTGAGGTTGGAATTTGTAGAATTTTTACCAAGTGATAAAGGAATAGTGATACCAAGATCCAAATTATAGCAGTACGACTTAGAAAGAAACTAAGAAAGAAATGCTACAGTATCTGCAGTGTTACTGCTCTTATCCACCTTCATCACAGAACTATGCAACACATTCAAGGTAGCCCTGGTGAACTGCTGCAATACATTCTGTAGATAGAAAAAAGAATAGTGAACTTCTTTGCCTTTCACAGTGTGTAATCACAAGTGCCGATTATTCCAGCACCCTGGCTGGAATCTTATTGGAAATATTTTCAGAGATCAAAAAGTGAACTCCTCCCTGCAACCCCTACACAGTGTTTATAAATAATGAACTGCAGGCAAGACAACTGTGCTCAAAAAGGGGGGAGGACTAAAACGTCAAAGGAATGATCTCAACCACTCTCGTGAATATAGCAAACAATTACACAGTTACACTGAAGATACAAGAGCTGAATCAACCACTTTGTTGCTGTCCAAGGATGGTTTCATAGAATCATAGATCCCCTGCAGTGCAGAAGCAGGCCATTCGGCCCAGTTAGTTCACATCAATCTCCAAAGAGCAGCCCACCCAAACCCACCTCCTACCGTATCCCTGTAATCCTGCATTTCCCTTGGCTATTCCACCTAGCCTGCACATCCATGGGCACCATGGGAAATTTTGCACTGCCAATCCACCTAGCCTGCACATCTTTGGACAGTGGGAGGAAACCAGAGAACTCAGAGAAACTACACAGACAGTTGCCCGAGGGTGGAATCAAACCCAGTTTCCTGGCACAGAGAAGCAGCAGTGCTAAACACTGAGCTACCACTTATGGTCAAGCTCTCAACCAGAGGAAATTAATAACAAAAGGTATTCTCTCTGGGTTCTCCTGATGTTTCAGCCCCTGGTACTGTATGCTTTTTAAATTGCTCTTTCTACCTGTCCTGCTTCCTTTCATGACTTTTGCACATATATACCAAGATTTATTTGCTCTTACATACTGTTTTTGAATAAAACTATTTATTTTATAGTTTCCTTTATACTTTTTGTACTAAAATGTATCACTTCCACACTTCTCATATTGAATTTCATGTTCCACTTTTCAGTCCATTCCACCAATTTGTTCATATTCTTTTAAAGCTCTACATTGTCCCCCTCACAGTTGATAATGCTTCCAAGTTCTGTATCATTTGCAAATTTTGAAATTATTTCCTGCACATCAAAGTCACTGATATATTTGAGGAAAAGCAAGGTTTCCAATTCAGGAGCAAATAAATCTCGGTATATATGTACAAAAATCATGAAAGGAAGCAGGACAGGTAGAAAGAGCAGTTTAAAAAGCATACAGTACCAGGAGCTTTATTCAGAGCAACACAAAATTCAAGGATAAGGAGGTTATGCTGATCTTGTATGAGATGCTAGTTATACCTCAGCTGGAGTATGTGTACAATGCTGGTTACCACATTTCAAGAAGGATGTGAAAGCAGTGAAGAGGTTTACATGAATGATGAGAAATGACAGTTGTGATGACAGATTGGAGAAGGTCAGATCATTTTCCTTGAAGAGGAAAATTGACAGTGTTTTCAAAACTGAATGTGGTCTGGTCAAAGTAGATGGGGAAAAATTGTTCCCACTCCTGAAAAGATTCCAAGCGATGAGTCATTTTAACAAAGCAAGTAGGGAGAAATGATATCCACTGACAAGAGAGTCGGTAATCAGAAGTCATAGATTTTAAGTAACTGGCAAAAAAAAGAGGGGAAATAAGCAGAAATTACTTTACACATATCTGGAGCAAAAATCAAATTCCAGAGGAAATTTCAAATGATGACAGACATATAATTCAAGATGACTGACTTGTTGAGTAAAGGAAAAACTGGTGTGTGGCAATAAACTGCACAGCTCTTTCAAAAAGTTGGCATAGATACTGTGCAATACGATTGCAATTTTAAAGGACTCTCAGTTCAAGGATGAAAATAACATGCCTATTACTAGATACCCAACACCACCTCACTAATTGTACCTTCATTACTTAAGCCATCCAAACACTGTGACAGCATGGCCCCTGCGACCAAATCACATCTTTGTTTTGCCTCCCAAGAAGAAGTCACCATAGGAGTTGTAAAGAAAGAAGATAAAAATGAACAGATCTCCCACGGCTTACTGTTTGTTAGAAAATAATACCGTTTAAATATTTGGCTTTTAAGTAGTGGGATTGTCGTGTAGAACTATTAGAAGGGAGAATAAAAGAGTGGTATTAAGAAGAGCACTAGTTTGGGATGTAATATTCAAATGTTTGGTGACAAATCAGCAAAAGAAACAAGAAAAAGGCATATACTTTGGATACTGGCAAAAGCGGTGAAAAATGCTTGTGTAAAAGATTGCAAGAAGTTGCAGCGGTAGGAAAGTAATGGCAGAAAAACACAGCAGAAACCTCACTGAAAAGAACATCATCTGCCTTGGAGATCACTAAGATAGAATGCATCACCGAACTGTAATTGAATACAGATGAATATGACACAATCACTTCATTTAAATATAATGAATATGGCAGAAAGGGATACCCTCCAATCAGAAGGATGTTGTGAAACTTGAAAGGGGTCAGAAAAGATTTACAAGGATGTTGCCAGGGTTCGAGAATTTGAGCTATGGGGAGAGGTTGAATAGGCTGGGGCTGTTTTCCCTGAAGCATCGGAAGCTGAGGGGTGACTTTATAGAGATTTATAAAATCATGAGGGGCATAGATAGGATAAATAGACAAAATCTTTTCCCTGGGGTGAGGGAGTCCAGAACTAGAAGGCATAGGTTTAGGGTGAGAGGGACCTAAGGGGCAACTTTCTCACGCAGAGGGTGGTGTGTGTATGGAATGAGTTGCCAGAGGAAGTAATGGAGGCTGCTACAATTGCAGCATTAAAAAGGCATCTGGATGGGTATATGAATAGGAAGAGTTGGAGGGATATGGGCCCAGTGCTCCCAAGTAGGACTAGGTTAGGTTAGGATATCTGGTCGGCATGGACAAGTTGTATAGCTCTATGACTCTAAGTATACATTATCTACGAGAGTAATATTTTCTGGAATAAAAAGCACTGCAAATGCTGAAGATCTGAAACATAAACAGAAATTTTTGGAGAAACTCAGCAGGTGTGGCAGCACATAGTCATAGAGTCATAGAAATGTACAGCATGGAAACAGACCCTTCCGTCTAACTCATCCATGCCGACCAATATCCCAACCCAATCTAGTCCCACCTGCCAGCACCCAGCCCATATCCCTCCAAATGCCTTTTAAATGTTGCAATTGTACTAGCCTCCACCACTTCCTCTAGCAGCTCATTCCATACACGTACCACCCTCTGCGTGAAAAAGTTGTCCTCTAGTTCCGGACTCCCCGACCCCAGGGAAAAGACTTTGTCTATTTGTCCTATCCATGTCCCTCAGAATTTTGTAAACCTCTATAAGGTCACCCCTCAGCCTCCGACGCTCCAGGGAAAACAACCCCAGCCTGTTCAGCGTCTCCCTGTAGCTCAGATCCTCCAACCCTGGCAACATCCTTGTAAATCTTTTCCAAACCCTTTCAAGTTTCACAACATCTTTCCAATAGGAAGAAGACCAGAATTGCATGCAATATTCCAACAGTGGCCTAACCAATGTCCTATACAGCCGCAACATGACCTCCCAACTCCTGTACTCAATACTCTGACCAATAAAGGAAAGCATACCAAACGCCTTCTTCACTATCCTATCTACCTGCAACTCCATTTTCAAGGAGCTATGAACCTGCACTCCAAGGTCTCTTTGTTCAACAACACTCCCTGGGACCTTACTCCCTGGGACTTAGCGTATAAGTCCTGCTAAGATTTGCTGTCCCAAAATGGAGCACCTCACATTTATCTAAATTAAACTCTATCTGCCACTTCTCAGCCCATGTGGCCAGAAAGCCAAGTAAATAGTTTGAGTTCAGTGACCCTCCTCCAGAAAGGTTTTGAATGATCAACATCTTCAAAAAATTAATGAAGAGATCACTATCTGTGCCTGTAGAATTTTGTTTTTTCAAAATTTATACCTTAACTATGCTTGTTTGCCTGTACTTAGTGTGAATGGGGCTGGGGCTGAAAATAAAGATATTTGGATTTATATCATAGACCAACATATTTAACTTCGTTTAATTTTGCTTGACTAAAGTTATTGCGTTGTTCATAAATTGCTAAGTTATTTTAAGATACAAACTGGTTGTCAAGAATTCATTATTCTCAAAGACTGGCATTGGTTATTCAAAACTCAGCTAAGGAATCATGGGGGTCAATTTTTGAGGGTCTTTGAAAGTTTTAATTTTTATGTATTGCAAAGATAAAACAGGCTGATGTGGTTCAGTGGTCTGTCTCCGAGTGGCAATAGCTTTAATAGCATTTTTTCCATATGCTCATTTGAAGAGCTAGTGCAGGCACAATGGACTGAATGGCCTCCTTCTATGCATATGATTCTGGGGTCAGTGATATTTCCCCCCTCTGCTCAATCACAACACATTCACAAAATCCTTACATTTGGCCATATTAGTGACAGAAGATTGTTGAGCTTTAAATGGATGATTTCTTCCACGCACAGATTAATTTTACCTGAGTATTACATAGAGTCACAGAGATGTACAGCACGGAAACAGACCCTACAGTCCAACCGTCCATGCCGACCAGACATCCCAACCCAATCTAGTCCCACCTGCCAGCACCTGGCCCATATCCCTCCAAACCCTTCCTATTCATATACCCAACCAGATGCCTTTTAAATGTTGCAATTATACTAGCCTCCACCACTTCCTCTGGCAGCTCATTCCATACACGTACCACCCTCTCCGTGAAAAAGTTGCCCCTTAGATCTCTTTTATATCTTTCCCCTCTCATCCTAAACCTATGCCCTCTAGTTATGGACTCCCCTACCCCATCCATAGAACTTTGTCTATTTATTCTATCCATGTCCCTCATGATTTTATAAACCTATATAAGGTCACCCCTCAGCCTCCGATGCTCCAGGGAAAACAGCCCCAGCCTATTCAACCTCTTCCTATGGCTCAAATCCTCCAACCCTGGCAACATCCTTTTAAATCTTTCCTGACCCCTTTCAAGTTTCACAACATCTTTCCGAAAGGAAGGAGACCAGAATTGCATGCAATATTCCAACAGTGGCCGAACCAATGTCCTGTTCATAATTAGATGCTGATGGAAGGAAAACAAATTAAACTGCACACAAGTCAAAATGCCAACTTCTAATGAGAGCAAGGCAAGGTTCTCATTGCTTAATAAGCAAAAAGCAGAAAATCTAATCTAACAGGATCCATAACAGGCCTTTTATCTTATTGTAGAAGCTGACAATTAATGTAGAAGAGAGCGTTCTTTTCAGTCAGAAACTGGAGATCCTTGAAGCACCAAACTGTACAAGATAAAGTCAGCTTCACCTCATTCTTATCTTTTATGGGACATGGAAATCCTACCAAGGCATTTCAAAACTTGACAAATCTTTTGTGAGAAATATATACAAACCTCTCTAGAAAGGAATGATAGATGCTAAAATAAATTTAATAAAAACAAAATACACAGTGCAAAAACAATTCCTTAAAAATTGATGAGGTTATAATACAACACTCGCTCTTATTTTGAAGATAAAACAACTAGTAAAACTGCAAGTCATTTTATTTCTTGACTCCAAATTACTTTTCTCACCCCAGCTTTGTTTTTGATACCTTTAAGTTTTTCAATTCTATATTTCCCCGTCTGCTTGGTTTGACCATTAATATATACTTTTTATAAATTAAGTAAAGAAGTTTCTCCTTTACACAGTCCAGGACTAATAGATGTACAGTAATCAAATATAGCATTTGCTGCTTGATTGGGCTAAAAGGCTCTGTAGTGACAAGAAATCATTTCAAAAACTGCGAGGAAACTCTATTCAATTCACACAACAAAAAAAATTACAAACCTACCCTGTCTTCAAGCATGTAAGAAGAGAGAGGAAGAAGAAACCGCACCTCACAAATATTGAAAAATCACATTATAGATTCACAGAGGTGTTATGGAGCAGAAAGAGGTTATTCAGCCCAAAGTGTCTGCACCAACTCTTCAAAAAAAATTACCAAATGCCAATCTCCCTACTTGACCATCCACACCCTTGCTGCCCCCCCCCCCCCCCCCCACTAATATCTTTGCAATTATTTCTATCCAACTATTTACCTAATACCTTCTTGAATGCTTCAATTGAACTTGCCTCCACCACTTTTTGAGCCGGTGCATTCTATATCATAACTACTCACAATGTGAAAACGTTTTTCTCCCTCACATCACAGATGCTCCTTTTCAAATCAGTTTAAATCTGTCGCCTCTGACTCTTAATCCTTTTACAAGTGAAAACAGTTTCTCCCTTCCCGCTTTACCCAGCCCATTCATTATTTTGAAACTTGGATCACATCTCCTCTTAACTTTCCACTCTCCAAGAAGCACACTTCCAATCTCTGCATTCTGTTATCATAACTGAAATATTCCATTCCTGGAACCATCCTTTTAAATCACTAGTGCACTCTTTCCAATGTGTTTGCATTCTTCCAAAGAATGTGACAACTAGAATTGTACAGAATACTCCAGGTGAAATCTAACAAGTGTCTTCAGCAAACTAACATTACTTCCTTGCTCATGTATTCTGTGCCCCTATTAATAAAGCAGAGGATAAATGCTATGTTTTATTAATTGCTCACTCAACCTTTCTTGCTACCTACAGTAATCTCTGCACAAATACACTCAGGTTCCTTTGCTCCTAAGCACCCTTTAGATTTGTACTCCCTATTTTATATTGTCTTTCACATGTTCTTCCTATTAAAATGTATCACCTCACACTTCTCTGCATTGAACTTCATCTGCCACCTATCTGTCCACTCTACCAACTTGTCTATGTTCTTTTGGAAGGCAACACTGTCTTCTTCACAGTTCACAATTCTTCCAAATTTTGACTTATCTGCCAACTTTGAAGACGTCCACTGTGCAGCAAGGTCGGGATATATTGATATATGTATCAGCAAAAGCAAGGGTCCCAATACCAATACCTGGGGAGTTCCACTACAAACTTTCCTCCCACCTGAAAAATGTCCATTGAACACTACTTGCCATTTCTTATCACTCAGCCAGTTTTGTCCCCATATAGGCATGTGCCCAAAGTTCTGATGTACGTTTCCAATGGGCAAGACTCCAGGGTGCTCAGCCAAAGTTATTCCTTCACAAATTTTGTAAAACCTGTTTTCCTCAATGTCCACACAGTAGAGATCTCAATGCAGAGCTATAAGACTGCCAATTGAGCAAAAAAAATCAATGCTCCCTGAAATTAAAATTTGTTTCCAAATGAAAGTTGTAGCTGTAAGTACACAAAATAAAAGTACAATTCAGTGACTCACAGCAGTGTTTCAAGGTTTAAATGGATATCTTTGAAAACTGAAAAGACAAAGGATAGAGAACGAAAAGAGAAAAAAAAGACGGAAAAAGCAAGTGAGAGAGGGGGGAAAACAAACTCACATTTCTACAGTACATTTCATGCCATCCTAGAAAATCACAAAGCACTTTCCAGATAGTTAGGCACTTTCTATATCTTGGAATGTTGGAAACACATTAGTCAATTTGTGCAGAACAAATTCCACTCAGCCAGTAAAGAGATGGCAACCAGATAATCTTCAACAATAGTGCTGTCAACCCTCTCAAATGATCACAAAAGATCCCATGGCTATTTTGAAGACAAGAAATGGGTGCTTTCTCTTGTTTCCTGGGCAATATTTCTCTCTTAATAAAACTTAGATTATTTGATCATGAAATCATTGCTGCTTTTGGGAGCTTAATATGTAACAACACCTATCTGAATCATTAATTCCAGACTTAATTTAACACTTTCCCATCAGTAAATTTTAAAAAATGGGGGTGGGGGTGGAATCTTGAATCCAGTGGGTGACCTGCTTGCATTCACCCATCTGGATCTTCCCCACCAGCAGTAGGGAAAGCAATGGACAGCCCATCCACCAGTACGATAATTTGAGGCCCTTAATGGGCTTTAGCACTTCGTCACATCATTGCTCAGGTACAGCATACAATGGAGAGAAAGAAGCTCCACCAAGCACCCACTCTTACCAGTTGGTAATGAGCTCGGATGCTGTTTCTTAACTGGCCTCCTGAGGACAGAGAAACACCTCATCTCTCGTCCTACCAATGCAAGGTCTACCTGCCTGAGGTCCCACAGCTCTAAAATCTCGTCTCCAAGAAAGACAAAGACCCAAATGTGCCACTTTGGTGATAACTCACAGGGACATTTTCCATTATACATGTTGGGCTAAGAATTTAAAACAATACAGGAAATTCGCACAGATCCAATATGTATACTAAGCATATAATATTGTTCAAACTAATATTGTTACACTGTGCACAGAATGAAACTTTGTTAAATGCTCTTACCTGGTAGAGATATTCTTTTCAGAAAAAAATCCAATCCAATTGTTTGTTTGTACTGTTTTCCAAAAGCTTCCTGGGCGAAACGCATTGCTAAAGAAGTCTGCAATATAAAATATTAATTAATACACGGGATCAGGAATGATTTACATCCATGTTCGCTGTGGTGAGGGATACCAGCAAACAAGACAGGGTCCCTGACTGGGTTTTGATCCACATACCAAGATCTCGACCACTCACCTTTCCCGAGGCGCCGTCACCTAAGATGACGATTTTTAGCTGCCGGTCGTGAATTTCATCCTCAGAGTCGGACATGGCACAGCCGGACCAGGCCCCTAGTGCGGGGCTCCTTGTCCCCGCTCTCTCCTGGTTTGTCAGACTTTTATGTCCCGTTCAGCGCTGTCCGTGTCTTCTGGTTTGCCCGTCTCTGTGTTTCTATCTCTCCCTGTTTGCCTTTCTTTGCCCTATCTGTAGCAGATTTTTCTTCTGAACCCCTCCCCCGACCTTGTATGTATATCTCTATGTATATGACCCCTCTACCGTCTCTTTCCCTCCGACAGCCTCTCTCCCTGTCTGTCTCTCACCGTGTTGCTGTGAGCCTCTTTCTCTGAACCCCAACTCTGGATGGCTGTGCGTGTGTCTCTCACTCTGACACCCCTTCGCTCCCTAAGTCTCTGTCCCTATCTGAGGCTGTATCTGGCCCTCTCACCGGTGTGTGTGTCTGATCTCCCTCTTCCACCTTTCCCTGTCTTGAATGTTTCTATGAGTATTTCTATCTTTGTCTCTAACAACTCCCTCCCCAAACGCCTTGGCGTGACTGTCACTGATCACCCCCCACCCCACCCCGCGTCTGTCCGTCTCTGACACCCTTTGCCCGAATTTATAAGTGTGTTTGTGTCCCTCTCCCTAACTGCAAATGTATGTCTGTCCCTGACCCCAGCCCCCGCCGGAGTGTATGAAGATGTTTCTGTCCGTCTCTCTCTCTCTTTCCCCCTTGCCTTTATGGTGTTTGTGTACTTCTCTCTGTGTGATGGTGATGATGGTTATGTTTGTGTGTCTCTCTGATTATGCTTATGTCTGTCTGTCTCTCTCTCTCTCTCTCTCTGCGATGAGGGTTATGTCTCTCTGCGATGATGGTTATGTTTGTGTGTGTCTCTCTCTCTCTGCGTTGATGGTTATGTCTCTCTCGCTCGCTATGCGGTGATGGTTATGTTTGTGTGTCTGTGTGTGTGTGATGATGGTTATGTTTGTGTGTGTCTCTCTCTCTGTGTGATTATGGTTATGTTTGTGTGTCTGTGTGTGTGATGATGGTTATGTTTCTGTGTCTCTCTGTGCGATGATGGTTATGTCTCTGTCTCTCTCTCTCTCTCTATGCGGTGATGGTGATGTTTGTGTCTCTCTGTGTGTGATGATATTTGTCTCCCTCACCGCTCCGCCTCGCCGTTGCCAGGAGCCATTTTCACCTCGGGACGGCGCAATGTGCCAGATCAGGTAGGGGGCATCTTTTCCGCCGATCACAGGGTCAGCTCCAGATGAGGACACGGGAACACAAGCACTGACATCGGGAATCACAATACCCCTCGGAAACTACCTGACGAAGCCACCACCGCACAGGGTCCAGTTTTACCGATGAGTTGATTATTTCGGCGCCCCCTTTGTCGGTGGTGGGCTCTCCCAAAACTGACGCGTTTTGGTCACTAAGGGAGAGAGGTCAAAGTGCAAATGTAATGTAATCTAATGTTTATTTAATGAAGCGTACAGTGACCAAGAGAGGATCCGGAGTGTAATACATTGTACAGTGAGGGGGAGAGTCAGGGCCCAGAGTGTACTGTACTGTGAAGGGAGAAAGAGGACCCAGACTGTCCTGAAGAGTGAGGGGGAGAGAGGGCCCAGAATGTCCTGTACAGTGAAGGGGAGAGACAGGGCCCAGAATGTCCTGTACAGTGAAGGGGAGAGAGAGGGCCTAGAGTGTACTGTACTGTGAGGGGGAGAGACAGGGCCCAGAATGGACTGTACTGTGAGGGAGAGAGACAGGGCCCAGAGGGTACCTCACTATAATGGAGTGAGGGGGCCCAGAGTAAACTGTACAGTGAGTTGGAGAGAGAGGGCCCAGACTGTCCTGTACAGTGAGGGGGAGTACCCAGACTGTACTGTGCGGTGCAGAGAGAGTGCCCAGAGTGTACTGTACTGTGAGGAGGAGTGAGAGGGCCCAGAGTGTACTGTACTGTGAGGTGCAGAGAGAGTGCCCAGAGTGTACAGTACTGTGAGGAGGAGAGACAGGGCCCAGAGTGTACTGTACTGTGAGGGGGAGAGAGAGGGCCTAGAGTTTACTGTACTGTGAGGGGTAGAGAGAGGGCCCAGAGTTTACTGTACAGTGAGGGGGAGAGAGAGGGCCTCGAGTGTACTGTATTGTGAGGGGAGAGATAGGGCCCAGAATATATTGTATGTGAGGGGGAGAGAGAGAGAGGGCCCAGAATGTATTGTATGTGAGGGGGAGAGAGAGAGGGCCCAGAATGTATTGTATGTGAGGGGGAGAGAGAGAGGGCCCAGAATGTATTGTATGTGAGGGGGAGAGAGAGAGGGCCCAGAGTGTACTGTACTGCGAGGGGGAGAGAGAGAGCCCAGACTGTCCTGTACAGTGAGGGGGATAGAGAGGGCCCAGAATGTATTGTACTGTGAGGGGGAAAGAGAGGGCCCAATCTGTACTGTACTGTGAGGGGGGGGGGGAGAGAGGTCCCAGAGTTTACTGTACAGTGAGGGGGAGAGAGGGCCCAGACTGTCCTGTACAGTGAGGGGGAGAGAGAGTGCCCAGAGTGTACTGTACTGTGAGAGGGAGAGACAGGGCCCAGAGGGTACTATACTGTGAAAGGGAGAGAGAGGTCCCAGAGGGTACTGTACTGTGAAGGGGAGAGAGAGGTCCCAGAGTTTAGTGTACAGTGAGGGGGAGAGAGGGCCCAGAGGGTACCTCACTATAATGGAGTGAGGGGGCCCAAAGTAAACTGTACAGTGAGGGGGGAATAGAGAGGGCCCAGAGGGTACCTCACAATAATGGATTGAGGGGGCCCAAAGTAAAGTGTACAGTGAGGGGGAGTAAGAGGGCCCAGAGTTTACTGTACTGTGAGGGGGAGAGAGAGGGCCCAGAGTGTACTGTACTGTAAGGGGGAGAGAGAGGTCCCAGAGTGTCCTGTACAGTGAAGGGGAGAGAGAGAGCCCAGAGTGTACTGTACTGTGAGGAGGAGAGCGAGGGCCCAGAGTGTACTGTACTGTGAGGGGGAAAGAGAGGGCCCAGAGGGTACTGTGATGGGGAGAAAGAGGACCCAGTTTGTACTGTACTGTGAGGGGGAGAGACAGGGCTCAGAGTGTCCTGAACTGTGAGGGGGAGAGAGAGGTCCCAGAGTTTACTGTACAGTGAGGGGGAGAGAGAGAGCCCAGAGTGTACTGTACTGTGAGGGGCAGAGAGAGGGCCCAGAGTGTACTGTACAGTGAGGGTGAGAGAGAGGGCCCAGAGTGTCCTGTACTGTGTGGGAGTGAGAAAGAGCCCAGTGTACTGTACTGTGAGGGGGAGAGAGCGGGCCCAGAGTGTACTGTACTGTAAAGGGAGAAAGAGGACCCAGGTTGTACTGTACTGAGGGGGAGCGAGAGGGCCCAGACTGTCCTGAAAAGTGAGGGGGTGAGAGGGCATGGAATGTCCTGAAGAGTGAGAGGGAGAGACAGGGCCCAGCGTGTCCTGTACAGTGAAGGGGAAAGAGAGGGCCCAGAATATACTGTACTGAGAAAGAGAGGGCCCAGAGGGTACCTCACTATAATAGAGTGAGGGGGCCCAGAGTAAACTGTACAATGAGGGGGAAAGAGTGGGCCCAGTGTACTGTACTGTGAGGCGGAGAGAGAAGGCCCAGAGTGTACTGTACTGTGAGGGGGGGAGAGGCAGGGCCCAGAGTGTACTGTACTGTGAGGGGAGAGACAGGGCCCAGAGTGTACTGTACTGTGAGGGGGGGAGAGACAGAGCCCAGACTGTCCTGTACAGTGAAGGGGAGAGAGAGGGCCCAGAGTGTACTGTACTGTGAGGGGGAGAGACAGGGCCCAAAATATACTGTACTGTGAGGGAGAGAGAGAGGGCTCAAAGGTTACCTCACTATAATGGAGTGAGGGAGCCAAGAGTAAACTGTACAGTGAGTTGGAGAGAGGGCCCAGAGTGTCCTGTACTGTGTGGGAGAGTGAAAGGGCCCACCGTGTACTGTAGTGTGAGTGGGAGAGAGAGGGCCCAGAGTGTACTGTACTGTAAAGGGAGAAAGAGAACCCAGGTTGTACTGTACTGAGGGGTAGCGAGAGGGCCCAGACTGTCCTGAAGAGTGAGGGGGAGAGAGGGCCCAGAATGTACTGTACTGTGAGGGGAAGAGAGCGGGCCCAGAATGTACTGTACTGTGAGAGGGAGAGACAGGGCCCAGAATGTACTGTACTGTGAGAGGGAGAGACAGAGCCTAGAGGGTACCTCACTATAATAGAGTGAGGGAGCCCAGAGTAAACTGTACAATGAGGCGGAGAGAGAGAGCCCAGAGTGTACTGTACTGTGAGGGGGAGAGACATGGTCCAAGTGTACTGTACTGTGAGAGGGTGAGAGAGGGCCCAGTGTACTGTACTGTGAGAGGGGGAGAGACAGGGCCCAGACTGTCCTGCACAGTGAGGAGGAGAGGGAGTGCCCAGAGTGTACTATACTGTGAGAGGGAGAGATAGGGCCGAGAGGGTAACTCACTATAATGGAGTGAGGGGGCCAAGAGTAAACTGTGCAGTGAGTTGGAGAGAAAGGGCCCAGAATGTCCTATACAGTGAGGGGGAGAGAGTGCCCAGACTGTACTGTACTGTGAGGGGGAGTGAGAGGGCCCAGAGTGTACTGTACTGTGAGTACTGAGCGAGGGCCCAGACTGTCCTGTACAGTGAGGGGAGAGAGAGGGCCCAGAATGTATTGTACTGTGAGGGGAGAGAGAGGGCCCAGACTGTACTGTACTGTGAGGGGGAGAGAGAGGGCCCGGAGTGTACTGTACTGTGAGGGGGAGAGATAGGGCCCAGAGGGTACCTCACTATAATGGAGAGGGTGCCCAAAGAAAACTGTACAGTGAGGGGGAGAGAGAGAGAGAGCCCAGAGTGTACTGTGAAGGGGAGAAAGGGGACCCAGGATGTACTGTACTGTGAGGGGGAGAGAGAGGGCCCAGAGTTTACTGTACAGTGAGGGGGAGAGAGAAAGAGAGAGAGCCCAGAGTTTACTGTACAGTGAGGGGGAGAGACATGGTCCAGAGTGTACTGTACTGTGAGAGGGTGAGAGAGGGCCCAGTGTACTGTACTGTGAGGGGGGGAGAGACAGGGCCCAGACTGTCCTGCACAGTGAGGAGGAGAGGGAGTGCCCAGAGTGTACTATACTGTGAGAGGGAGAGATAGGGCCGAGAGGGTAACTCACTATAATGGAGTGAGGGGGCCAAGAGTAAACTGTGCAGTGAGTTGGAGAGAGAGGGCCTAGAATGTCCTGTACAGTGAGGGGGAGAGAGAGTGCCCAGACTGTACTGTACTTTGAGGGGGAGTGAGAGGGCCCAGAGTGTATTGTACTGTGAGTACTGAGCGAGGGCCCAGACCGACCTGTACAGTGAGGGGAGAGAGAGGGCCCAGAATGTATTGTACTGTGAGGGGAGAGAGAGGGCCCATACTGTA
Organism: Chiloscyllium plagiosum; assembly: GCF_037043375.1. Classification (NCBI taxonomy): domain Eukaryota; kingdom Metazoa; phylum Chordata; class Chondrichthyes; order Orectolobiformes; family Hemiscylliidae; genus Chiloscyllium; species Chiloscyllium plagiosum. Next base: position 45,066,787 of record NW_028270139.1, read on the forward strand.
CTGTACTGTGAGGGGGAGAGAGAGGGCCCATACTGTACTGTACTGTGAGGGGGAGAGACAGGGCCCAGAGGGTACCTCACTATGATGGAGAGTGTACTGTACTGTACAGTGTGGGGGAGAGAGAGGGCCCTGAGTGTACTGTCCAGTGAGGTGGAGAGAGAGGGCCCAGAGTTTACTGTACAGTGAGGGGGAGAGAGAGGACGCAGAGTGTACTGTACAGTGAGGGGGAGAGAGAATGCCCAGAGTTTACTGTCCAGTGAGGTGGAGAGAGAGGGCCCAGAGTGTACTGCACTGTGAAGGGGAGAGAGAGGGCCCAGAGTTTACTGTACTGCGATGCGGAGAGAGAGGGCCCAGACTGTACTGTGAGGGGAGAGAGAGTTCCCAGAGTGTACTGTACTGCGAGACAGGGTCCAGAGGGTACCTCAGTATAATGGAGTGAGGGGGCCCAGAGTAAACTGTACAGTGAGGGGGAGAGAGAGGGCCCAGACTGTCCTGTACAGTGAAGGGGAGAGAGAAGGCCCAGAGTGTATTTTACTGTGAGGGGAGAGAGAATGCCCAGAATGTACTGTACTGTGAGGGGGAGAGAGAGGGCCCAGAATGTACTGTACTGTGAGGGGGAGAGAGAAGGCACAGAATGTACTGTACTGTGATGGGGAGAGGGAGGGCCCAGACTGTCCTGTACAGTGAGGGAGAGAGAGGGTCCAGAGGGTACCTCACTATAATAGAGTGGGGGCCCAGAGTAATCTGTACAATGAGGGGGGAGAGAGCGGGCCCAGACTGTCCTGTAGAGTGAGGGGGGGAGTGAGGGCCCAGAGTATACTGTACTGTGAGGGGGAGACAGGGCCCAAAGTGTACTGTACTGTGAGGGGGAGAGAGAGGGCCCAGAATTTACTACAGTGAGGGGGAGAGAGAGTACCCAGAGTGTACTGTACTGTGATGGGGAGACAGAGGGCCCAAAGTGTACTATACTGTGAGGGGGAGTGGGCCCTGAGTGTACTGGACTGTGAGGGAGAGAGTGAGGGCCCAGTTGTGTACTGTAAGGGGGAGAGAAAGGGACCAGAGTGTACTGTACTGTGAGGGGGAGGGGACCCACTGTGTACTGTGCAGTGAGAGAGAGAGAGAGGGCCCAGTGTGTACTGTAGTGTGAGGGGGTGAGAGAGGACCCAGAGTGCATTATACTATGAGGGTGTGAGACCCAGAGTGGAGCATACTGTGAGGGGGAGACAGAGGGCCCAGAGTGTACTGTACTGTGATGGGGAGAGAGAGCGCCAAGTGTACTGTACTGTGATGGGGAGAGAACGAGCCCAGAGTGTACTGTACTGTGAGGGAATGAGGGCCCAGAGTGCACTGTACTGTGAGGGAGTGAGAGCCCAGAATGTTCTGTACTGTGAGGGGGAGAGAGAGTGCCCAGAGTGTACTGTACTGTGAGGGAGAGAGAGGACCCACATTGTACTATACTGTGAGGGAGAGAGAGAGAGAGGGCCCAGAATGTCCTGTGCTGTGAGGGAGAGGTGGCCCAGAATGTACTGAAGTCTGTACTGTGAGGGTGAGAGAGGACATAGTGTGTACTTGAGGAGTGGGAAAGACTGGTGTGAGTGGGAGAGTGGGAGAGCTCAGAATGTGAGGGCCCAGAATGTACTGTACTGTGTGAGAGAGAGGGCCCAGTGTGTATTGTACCATGAGGAAGAGGGAGCCCAGAGTGTACTGTACTGTCAGGGAAAGAGAGGACTTGGAGTGTACTGGGGAGGGGGAAGGACTGGAGTGAGAGGGAACTGTAGTATAATCCACCACCGTCCACAGTGGCAGCAAGCAGTGCGTTTCTTTTTATTTATAAGTAGTTGTAATTTCACTGTTATATGTGTGCCATAAATTAGTCAATCTTTACCCTTAGTTTTTTTGTATGATGACATTTTACAGCACTCCAGTCATCAGAAATGAATCTATTCTCACCCCATTTCTCAGCACTTGACATATAATTTTGTATGCTACTGTGTTTCAATTGCTTCTGTAAATAGTTCTTCAATATTTTGAGGGTTTCTGGCTTTCCCACCCTTTCAGGCACTGAGTTCCATATACCCGTGAACTTTTGTTTCCTCACATACCCGCTACATCTGTTCCTTAACTTAAAACTGTTCCCCTTGGTTATTGACCTCTCTACTAAAAGGAAAAGTATCTCCCTCTCAACCCTCTCTATTCCCCTCAAAACATTGTACACCTCAATCAGATTACCACTCAGCCTTCTCTGTGCTAAGGAAAATAACTCCAGCCTCATTAAACATCTGTCTATTCTAATCCTATTTTCCCTCTTCATAGTTGAATCACATCAGGCCAGGCAACATCTTAGTGCAATCACGTCCTTACTATTGTGTGGCCATCGGAACTGCACACATTACTCCAGCTGTGGCCTAACTAATGTTATTTACAGCTCCTTAATAACCTCCTTGCTCTTTTAATTAATGCCGATTAGTAAAGGCAAGCAGGCAAAAGTGAGGACTGCAGATAATGGAGATTAGAGTCACGAATGTGGTACTGGAAAAGCACAGCAGGTCAGGCAGCATTCGAGGAGCAGGAAAATCGACGTTTCGGACAAAACCCCTTCATCAGGAAAAAGCTGGGAGTCTCGGGGGAGGGCAGAGAGATAGGCTTCCAACCTCATTCCTGATGAAGGGCTTTTGCCCAAAACTTTGATTTTCCTGCTCCTCGGATGCTGCCTGACCTGTGCTTTTTCAGCACCACATTCTCAACCAGTAAAGGCAAGTATCTATATGTCTTCTTTACTACCTTATTTACCTGTCCTGCTGCCTTCAATGATCTATGGACGTGCACCCCAAGATCCCTCTGATCCTCTGCGCTTCCAATGGTCTTACTATTCAACGTACACTTCCTTGCCTTGTTAGTTCAAAAGGAATCTTCTCATACTTTCAGGATTAACTTCCATTTGCCTCTGTTCAGCCCACCTGAGCAGCCAGTCCATATTTTCCTGTATTCTAAGACTTGTTATTTACCACAACACAAATTTTTATGTCATCTGTGAACTTACTGTTCATATCTCCCACATTCATGTCTATATCATTAACGTACACACAAACAGCAAGGGATCTAGCACTGAATACAGGCTTCTACTCAGAAAAGTACCCTCCGACTGTCAGTCTCTGCTTCCTGCCACTCAGTCAATTTCAAATTAAATTTGCCAAATTGCTCTGGATCCCATGGGCTCTTAGCTTCTTCACCAGCTTTCCTTGTGAGACTTTATCACAATACTTACTGAAGTCCATGCAGATAACATCAACTGCACTACCCTCATCTATACACCTAGTCACTTCATCCAAAAGTTCAATCAAATTTGATCTCTTATGACTCATACTTCCATGCTGACTATCCTTGATTAATCCTTACCTGACCAAGTGGAAATTAATTCTTTCCCAGAGATTTTTTTCTGAAAGTTGCTCCACAACACATGCGAGACTCACTGTTCTGGAGATTTCTGAGTTATTCCTACTATCCTTTTTGAACAATGGTACAACATTAGCTGTCCTCCAGTACTGTGGCACTCCTCCTGTGTTCAGAAAGCATTTGAATATCAGAGCCCCTACAATCTCCTCCCACGCCTCCAAAAGCAGCTTTGAGTACATCTCATTTGGGACTGGGACTTTATCCCCTTTCATGTCTCCTGAAACTACTAAAGCTCCGCCCTCTTGATGCTAATATATTAACCTTTATCGCAGTCCCCTCCTTATTTTTGAGATCTGCATTACCTTTCTGTATTTGTTCACATACAAGGTATTCATTTATTTCCTAAAATAAAACAAAGGACTGCAGATGCTGGAGATCTGAAACAAACAACAGAAATTGCATCATCTTGAGAGAGAACACAAAGTTAACAGTTTGACTCAAAAGGTTCTTAGAGGTCTTGACAAGATAGGTGTAGAAAGTGATTTCGCCTTCTGGGAGAGTCTTGTACCGGATAGCATAATTTCAGAATAAAGGATCCCACATTTAAGGCAGATGAGAAGGAATTTCTTCTCACAGAGGAAAGTGAATTTGTGGGATTCTTTACTTCTGAGGGCTGTTGAAGTTGGGTCATCAACTATGTTCAAGTAAACATTTTTAATCTGTGAGGTAATCGAGGATAATGGGGAAAAGGCAGGAAAGTGGCTCAGCCATGATGTATTGAATAGCAGAGCACATTCATGGACCGAATGGTCTACTGGTGCTCCTGCAACTTATTTTTCCAAAACTGGATGGTCTGTGGTTTGGACAGGAACTTTCAGATGATGTTGATGTATCTATATCTTGTTTCAAGAATCCATCCTTTATGTACCTAACAAATTCTGCCCCATTTAAGCCCCTGGCACTATGGAGGCCCAATGAATATTGGGAAAACCAAAGTCACCCATTACCACAACCTTGTTGTTTGTACATCCTTCCATAATCAGTTTATTTATCTGTTCCTATAATTCCTGCTGGCAATTGGAAAGTCTATAGTACACCCGAATCTTAGTGACTGCCATAAGGTCTAGCTGTATGAGCCCTCCAAGATGTCCTGTTTTCCTGGAACTGTGACATACTCCTTAATGAATAATGCAACTCCTCCACCTCTCTTACATCCCTCTCTATCATGCCTGAAACTTCTAAACCTTGGAACATTGAGCTGCTAGTGCTTCTCTCAACATGTTTCTGTCATGGCTATCATATTGTAATTCCATGTACCAATTCAGGATCTAAACTCATCTGCCTTATCTGTTATACTCCTTGCGTTAAAATACACTTCAGACTGCTAGCCCCACCGTATTCATCAACCTGGCCTTGCCTGTTTCCCTATTCGACTCACTTGATTTAATCCCTCTCTTCAAACACTCCACATGATGACCTATTGCTCTGGTTCCAACCCCACTGACATATTAGTTGAAACTCTCCCAAGTGGCACTAGTGGAACACCCTGCAAGGATATTGGCATCCCTCCAGTTGGGTGCAATCCATTCTTCTTATATAAATCCCACCTACCCTTGAAGACGTTCCAATCCTCCAGAAATCTGAATCCTTCCTCCTACACCAGCTTTTTAGCCACGCATTCAACTGTATTATCTTCTTTTTGCTGCTTTTACTAGCACTTGGTGCAGGGAGTATTCCCAAGAACACAGGCTTAGAGACCCTGCTTTTCAACTTCTTACTTAACTCACTAAATTTCCTTTGCAGAACCTCATCTCTCTTTCTGCTTATGTTGCTACACGACCTCTGGCTGCTCACCTTCTCCCTTCAGAATATACAGTGCATGCTCAGAGACATCCTTGACCCTGGCATCAGGGAGGCAACATACTATCCTGGAATCTCACTTATTGTCACAGAACACCTATCTGTGCCCAAACTGTAGAGTCCCCTAACACTACCACTCGCCGACACTTCGAGCCTCCTTGCTTTACAACAATGATAGTCTTGGTGCCACTGATCTGGCTGCTGCTATTGCTTTCCCCTGAGAGGCCAACCCAAGTGTTGCTGTTACTCCACATATCAGAGGAGGAGCACTCCATAAGGTTTCCTGCATATTTGTAATCTCCTCAGAAAATTGAGAGACATCTCTGACATTTGTTATGAGGAGTTTACTAATCTTGGCTCTTGCATGGAGTCTATCTGGAAGGCATTTGATGTGTGTGCTTAATATTGCAGGATATTCTTTGTACTGGCTTCTGCCCTATCTTCAAGGCTGAATCAGTGCACAGGGGAATGTATGCTTCCTGTTTCCTGACAGCATAAAATGGTGTGCTCTTGGCAAAGGTGTTCATTCTTTGGATTTTGTCCTTGTCAAACTCAGCAGCACAACTGAGCAGAGCAGGAAAAGCTAGGAGGTCAAGGAGGTCAAGTAGCAGAAAGGACAAGATGGGTTTGGGGGAGTGCAGTGGTGGCCAGGTCCCTAAACAGTGCTGTGGTTCTGATATGGCAGGTCTACAATCAGGGAAGGGAGGTCATGCTGAATGGAGAGAAGATCCAACATGTAGGAAGGCACATCAGATGTCTGTGAGGGAGTGTTGAGGAAAATCAAGGGACCCATCAAGGCTGATGGGAGTGGCTCTAAAAGGCGGACAGACAGGTCAAGGCTGAGGAATGAGGGTCTTTGACTTTGAGTAAAGGATGGGAGCCGGGCACTCAAGGGTGATTCAGGTGGTGTCAGCAGGGTTAAGGACTGAGGAAGCTTGAGCATGGAGATTGATGGGCTGCCGCAATAGATCATATTATATTTCACCATTGCAGAATTTGAATTTTGAACGAGAGGCATATGGGGTTTAGGTCTACATGTATGATGGGGTAGAATAATTAACTCATCAGTGTTTCTGGAGCCATGATCTATTTAAAAAAACAACAGTATTAGATAGGCTTCCTGAAGTGATAATATGAATTTGTTTGCACGATGAGAGCTTTACAAGCAGACAACATTATCATTGAAAATAATTAGGTTGCCTTCAATTAGAAATCCCTTTTTCTGCTTAGGGGAAAATCTTACACCTTTGAAGCCTTTTGTTTAAATTTGCAGAAGTCCTAGTTGCTGTTCGATTATGCAATAGAACATTACAGCGCAGTACGGGCCCTTCAGGCCTCGACGTTAAGCCGACCTGTGAAATTAATCTGATTCCATTAAACCTACACCATTCCATTATTATCCATATGTATGTCCAATGCCCATTTAAATGCCCTTAACGTCGACGAGTCTACTACTGTTGCAGGCAGGCTGTTCCACGCCCCTACCACTCTCTGAGTAAAGAAACTACCCCCAATATTTGTCCTAAATCTATCACCCCTAAATAGTTTCTCCGAGAGAAAGAAGTTAATTCAGAGAAGTTAGCAAATGTGTTGCCTCAGTTTAAGAGCTTTAGATTGGAAGTTTTATACCAGAAGTGTTTGGCCACAAAGAGCAAGAGTGCACAAACAGCGCATCAATTTTAGCAAATATCCTGGGCACATCATTTATGGAAGGGCCACAAGAGTCTTGTTTGGCATGGCATGTTGGGCCAAGTCACATTGCTTTGACAATATAAATTCTGCCACACACATCACCCTGCAAAATACTGAACTCAAACACATCATGAAATTGTTCACCACACAAGTGAGATCATATAGGCTTTAACTTCAACTTTTAACAAAAATATGACTTATCATTGGTTTTCATAATCTAATACTACCATTGATAGGCCAGTGAGGCCCTAGCAATGTAACATCCTGTCCACCACTGAAAGGAAAATCATTATTAAATAAATTCTTCAGATAACTTCGTTACTGCAGACAAAGAAAAAAACCCAATGAATCATGGGTGGAGACTTCCAGCCAAGGGAACCAAATGTTGGGAGGGGAACGGGAATCAAAGAGAGAACTCGACTCATCTTAAGAAAATTATCTGAAGTGTTCTGAAATGCATGTGTAAGGAAACCTAACCATCCTCGGATGAATATTTAAGGGAGTCCAACTCAGTTTTGAAGGCATATGTATATATATGAGCCTGACTCACCTTTGGGAGAATATTGTAGGGACCCTAACCCATCAGCAATGGAATACTAAATGGAGCCACAGTCACTGCCAGATATCCATGATCAAAAGGGGGTCACAATTCTGGAGTATTTGAGTAAGGATTTTCTTAGAACATATTTGGGTATTCTAGAGCATCTTCACTGCTAAAAATAAATGAAGGAAGTTATTGTGTTGTCAGGCAGCCTAAGGAGAGCTGATATTCTGAAATGTTGTCTTGTCTATCATTATTGTTGAAATCTCTATGGTCTTTCTTTGAATATACCTGGAGCTTTTGTGAATAATAGACAATGCACTAGTCAGCCCACAGCTAGAATACTGTGAACAGTTTTGGGCCCCTTAACTCGGGTAACATATACTGGTATTGGAGGCAATCCAGAGAAGGCTAACTCAGCAGATACCAGGTTGGGAGGGACTGTCTTATAGAAGAGTTTGAGCTGATTGGGCCTGTACTCAATGAGAAGAATGAACGGTGACCTTATTGAAACATGAGTGATTTTAGGAGGACTTGACAGGGTAGATGCGGAAATTATGTTTCCCCTTGTGGGAGAGTATAGGACCAGAGGACCTAGTCTCAGAAGAAGGGGCTGTACATTTAAGACAGAGATAAGAATACATTTCCTCTCTCAGACAGTTGAAATCTGTAGAATTTTTTTTTACCTCAGGAGTGTTGTTGAGGCAGGTTCATGAAGTATATTCAAGGCTGAGATAGACAGATTTTTAATCAGAATGGAAATCAGGGGATAAAGGCAGGAAATTGGAGTGAGGATTATCAGTTCAGCTATGATTTCGTTGAATGGTGAAACAGCCTCAATGGATTGAATGCCTACTTCTGCTCCTATATCTTATGGTCTCGTGGAAATTTTCAAAGAAATGATCAGCTGTGTAGATGAGGGCAATGCATTTGACAGTCTACTTGGGCTTCGGCAAGGTTTTTGATATGGTCTCACAAGCAAACGTTATAACAAAGGTAAGAACAAATGGGATCCAAGGAAATTTGACAGGAAGCAGAGGATGATGGTTGAGAGGTGTTTTGAGACAAGAAGTCTGTGTCCAACGTAATTCCACAGGGATCAGTGTTGGGAGATTCATGTAGTTTGTGGTATATATAATTGATTTAGGCTTGACTGTAGGAGGATTGATCAGTAACTTCATGGGTGATGTGAAAATGTTTAAGGTAATAAGCAGTGAAGAGGATAGCCTTAGATTGTAGAGGAATATAGATGGGCTGGTCAGATGGGCTGAAAGCAATGAAAATCAGAGAGTCAAAGAGATGTACAGCACGGAAACAGACCCTTCGGTCCAACTCATCCATGCTGACCAGATATCCCAACCCAATCTAGTCCCACCTGCCAGCACCTGGCCCATATTCCTCCAAACCCTTCCTATTCATATCCCCATCCAGATGCCTTTAAAATGTTGCAATTTTACCAGCCTCAACCACTTCCTCTGGCCGCTCATCCCATACAGGTACCAGCCTCTGTGTGAAAAAGTTGCCACTTAGGTCTCTTTTATATCTTTCCCTTCTCACCCTAAACCTATGCCCTCTCATTCTGGACTCCCCCACCCCAAGAAAAATACTTTGTCTATTTATCCTATCCATGCCCCTCATGATTTTATAAACTTCTATAAGGTCATCCCTCAGCCTCTGGCATTCCAGCAAAAACAGCCCTAGTCTATTCAACTTATCCCTATACTTCAAATCCTCCAACTCTGGCAACATCCTTGGAAATGTTTTCTGAACCCTTTCAAGTTTCATAACATCTTTCCAATAGAAAGAAGACCAGAATTGCATGCAATATTCCAACAGTGGCCTAACCAATGTCCTGTACAGCCGCAATATGACCTCCCAACTCCTGTACTCAATACTCTGACCAATAAAGGAAAGCATACCAAACGCCTTCTTCACTATCCTATCTACCTGTGACTCCACTTCAAAGGAGCTATGAACCTACACTGCAAGGTCTCTTTGTTCTGCAACACTCCCAAGGACTTTACCATTAAGTGTATAAGTCCTGCTAAGATTTGCTTTCACAAAATGCAGCATCTCACATTTATCTGAATTAAACTCCATCTGTCACGTCTCAGCCCCATTGGCCCATCTGATCAAGATCCCATTGTAATCTGAGGTAACCTTCTTCACTGTCCACTACACCGCCAATTTTGATGTCATCTGCAAACTTACTAACTGTACCTCTTATGCTCACATCCCTCCTTGCTGTTCAGATCCACTGGTTCCTTGAGGTGGTAGGACAGGATGTATAAAGTGTTTAAAAAATCATAAGGGGCACTGCCTTTATTAGTTGATGCATAGAGTTAAAGAGCAAGAGAAGTTACGCTAGAATTGTATAAAAATGGTGTTTAGGCCACATCTCGAGTATTGTGTGCACTTCTGGAATCTATCCATAGGAGGGATGTTATTGACTCAAGAAGGTGCATAGGAGATTTACCAGGATATTGCCTGGGTTATGAAAAGATAGACCGGAGTTTTTTTCTTGAAGCAGAGGCGACTGAAAAGGGACATGATTGCAATGTATAAAATTACAGCCGACACAGATAGGGTTGACAGGAAGAAAGTTTTCTCCTTAGTGGAGACATCAATGACCAGGGACATAGATTTAAGTTATGTTCAGTCTCCAGTTATCTTCCATATACCTAGGTAGGAGAGAGGAAAATCCACCAGATTTCCCACTCCTGTGCTGATCACTTTTCAAGTGTCATGAAGTGCACCATTTTATGGATGAACTGAGCATTCAGTTCTGTTGTCTTTGAAGTCAAGAACATGTTGACTCACACAATCAAGGCTCACACAATTGTCATGAATACGTTGTATATTTTCAAACAGATCTCTCTCCTTATTCTCATCACTTACCTGTACGGTTGTTCATGTTTTTTTCCATTACAATGCTGTGATAAAGTTAAAAAAAAACAGAAGTGGAGTTTATAGCACACACTTTTAGATGTCGGGGTCAGGTTGAAGCTGGGAAAGTACTTCTCAACATTGATGTAATACAAATGTATTCGGAGAGATATAATCAGGAATTATGAAGAGATTATTCAACTATTAACAAATAAAAAGACAATAGAGGGTTGCCTGTTCAACAATGTCCTTGTTTCAAGGATGAAGTCCAAAATTCCAATGTTGGCAGTGGAAGTCCAGATTTCCTTTGTCAAAGTGATTGGTTAGATAGCCAGCGGTTGAGGCTGTTTCTGGAAAAGAGAATTTTCTTCAAAGTCTTCTGAGTAGGTTTGGTAACTCCTTCCCCACAGTTGTGACAGTTGTGACAAAATAACTTTTTGTTTGCCCAATGCAAATGGTTATTGGCTGCTTTTTACAGGCCAGATGCTTATCCTATCTAACCCAGAGTCGATATTTATGGAGCAGCAATCATCCCTGAATTCTCTTCTTTTTCAAAATCCTAAATTCAAAAGGCAGATGAGCTCAATATTGCAAGAGTCATGTGACCAAATTTCCTGGGGAGGAGTAACAATTCACCTTGAAACAAAGCCTTGCTTTTGCAGTCAGCTCAACGAGATTATCAAAGGGATATACTGTTTGCAACAAGCAAAGTATTGACTGTAAATAAACAGTCCAAAATTGCAAAACTTGCATCACCATGTCCAACATGAGATATGATTCCGCAAATGGACACATTTCATGGATAATCCTGAACAGGTGAAGAATTCCGCTGTCAACCAATTTAGGGTTGTCCATCAGGCTCGCAGTGTAGTGCACTTGCACATACTTGGAGACTTCATACATTTATACACAGGGCCCTGTTCTTTGTAGGCATAGAGAACATGCATTATATCTGTTTCAACTCAACAGTAGGTGACAACTTTTTCTGCCTCTTCTCTCCGAACAATGATTTGATCATTCATGTCAACCAGCTGAATTTAAAATTTAAACAAAGACTGGCAGTTAAGTGTCAATCATCATCATACATTGGTGCATTCCCCATCGTAATGCTTCTACCAATCATAGTCCACTGCCAACCAATCAGCACTCCCCTCATACTGTATAAATGTAGGTTTCCCCTGAAATTCATATTCTTATGAATTGTCATGTGTGCAAGAAGTGTGTTTTCATCAGTAATATTCAATTTCTGTATGAGCAAACGGCTATTAGCAGAAGATAAGTTAAGTGAATGGGCAAAGATTTGGCAAATGGAGTCTAATGTGGGAAATTGAGAAATTGTCCATTTTGGCAAAAAAGCAGACTATAAATGATAAAATAAGATAAAATAAGATCTAAGGTGCACAGGAATCGGGGTGTCATAGTCATAGAGTCATAGAGATATACAGCACGGAAACAGACCCTTCGGTCCAATTCGTCCATGCCGACCAGATATCCTAATCTATTAGTCCCATTTGCCAGTAATTGTCCCATATCTTTATAAATACATTTTATTCATATATCCATCCAGATGCCTTTTAAGTGTTGTAATTGTACCTACCTCCACCACTTCCTCTGGCAGCTCATTCCATACACGTACCACACTCTGCACTAAAATGTTACCCCTTAGGTCTCTTTTATATTTTTCCTCTCTCACCATAAACCTATGCCCTCCAGTTCTGAAATCCCCTACCCCAGGGAAAAGGCTTTGTCTATTTACCCTATCCATGCCCCTCATGATATTATAAACCTCTATAACGTCACCCCTCAGCCTCTGACGCTCTATGGAAAACAGCCTCAGCCTATTCATCCTCTCCTTAAAGCTCAATTCCTCCAAAACTGGCAACATCCTTGTAAATCTTTTCTGAACCCTTTCAAGTTTTACAACATCCTTCTGATAGGAGGGCATGAATTGCGAAAGCTTGTATGCAGGTCCAGTAAATAATTAGGAAACGGAATAAAATATTATGTTTATTTAACACAAATTAACTACAATAGGAAGGAGGTTACACTTCAGTTATATAGAGCACATGTGACACAACAACTAGACCATTATGTACATTATTATTAAATAAGAAAGGATGTGAATGATTTGGAAATAGTTCAGATAATGTTTGGTCAGACTAATACTGGTAATGGGTGGATTGTCTTATGTGGAAAAATTAGACATGCTGGGATTGTAACGGCTGGAGTTGAGAAGATTAGGAGGCGACTTAAATGAAACATAAAACCTCTGAAGGCTTTTTGTGTAAGCGAGAATGGAGAATAATCAGATCAACCATGACATTGAATGGTGGAAAGGGCTCGAGGGGCTGAGTGGCGTAGTTCTCTGTATGTGTATGGTTATATGTAAAAGACTCAGTGACTTCAAGAGAGGAAAGGAGGTGAGAAATTTGGCAATGTTACTTCTTTTAAATAAATAAAATTTGTTCATAAGGTTCTGGAGAGGAAACCAGATTTATGGGTGACAGCCAAAAGCATGAAGGATACAGTAACACTGTGAAAGTAGTGCATGAGAAAGTAATCCCTTTGGGGAAGTTTTGTCTGTAAACTTTCTTGGAACTGACAAGAGAAGCATTGAAGTAAAGTACCAGAGGTATCCTCTGGATCAAGTCGCTGCAGTTGAAATCAAGCAACACTTTTATTTTTGATTATTCTTGAACGTTAATTGATTCCTCACACCGCCGCCCATAGACAATCTTTTCTAGTGAAGTGCCTTTCTCTTCTTGTAACTACAGGCCGTCCCCATGTTGCAAATGTGTTCCATTCTGCAGTCCATTCACAAGTTGATTTGTACACAAGTCAGAATACAATGCTGCACAACATAAAACAGCTGTTCGTAAGCACAGGAAATGTTCATATGTCAGGTCTTTAAAATTCCACCCCGGATGGGATCATATTCATTTGTATAAGCTTTTGTCAGTCAGATGTTTTTAAGTTGGGGACTGCTTTTCGCCTATTTCATAGTTCTTTCACTTTAAGTTTCCTTCTCTTAACATTCAGTGTGCCTCTTACTTGTTAGCTACCCATCTCTGTCTTTCTCAATACATGCCTGCCCTCATCAATCTTGTTCCATCTGTGTCTGTTTGTAAGACTCTCACATTGTATCTTGACTATACTCTTCAGCCTAAATTCTTTGAACGAAATAACTGAGGGTCCAACACTTATGATTATAGTGGAGGAAATCTGACTGGAGCTTCTATCATATTCACATACAATGTTAAACATAAAAATCTGGATATTCTCAGGATTACCTGGTGATTACACAAAGCACAGTTTAACAGCTCCCCTGAAAGGACTTGCCAATGAAATCACTGCAATAGCGTGAATGTGATGGTACTTAGACATTACCTCTTCACCAAAGGATGCCACAAAAAAATCAGGCTGATGCATTCCATGTTTTACAGCACAATTATTGATCCTTTGTCCTATACATCCTCTCTTGTGCGGAAAATTTAAAATTACAACTGTAGAGCATGGTTCCTTCAGAAATTCCACTGTACTGGAGATTACTAATGGATTTTTTTAAATCAAAAAGCAGAATACTACAGATGTTGGAAATCTGAAATGAGAAAATACTGGAAAAACCCAACAAATGTGGCAGAATCTGTAGAGACCAATAGAGCTATTGTTTACAAGAGAAATGGGAAAACATATAAAATCTAAGTTTGTATAAAATATAAAACTTATAAATATAAGTTTTGAGCAAAGAGTTGGGAGAACAAGAGCAAAAGGGAAATCTATGATCGGTTGAAAGACAGGTTAGCTTGAATGACAGAGCAATTATTTTTCCTGAGTCAGAGAGCATGCAGCTGAGGCAAGAAAAGAAACAAAAAATGTACCTGGAACAGGTTTGCTACTGGCTGGAAGAAAACAAAACAAGCAAAGAATAGAAAAAAGGTTGGGCAGAGATTATGTCTAAAATTGTTGAATTCAATGTTACATCCTAACGTTGCAAAGTGCTGAATTGGAAGATAAATTGATGCTCCTTAATTGTACAATGATTTTTACTGGAACAGTGAAGTAGCTTGAGGACATAACTGTCAGCATGATAGCAAGGCAAGACCAAATGTAAACTTTGGGAACGTTTCGCCAAGCACCTCAGCCGGGCCCGTAAGGGCCAGCCTGACTTCCTGGTCACCACTCATTTCAATACCCTTTCCCACTCCCTTTCCAACACGTCCACCCTCAGCCTCCTCCGTTACCACAGTGAATCAGACAGCAAATTGGAGGAACAATATCTTCTGCCTGGGCAGCCTACAATCAGGACGACTCAACATTGAGTTCTCAAATTTCAAATAGTCTTCCCACCCATCCCCCAACGTCCTTTCCAGCCCCTCCTCCTCCCTCCTATTCCACCTACCACCCCTTCCTTCCAGCTACCAACCGGATTCATCCCTCCCATCGACCAACCAGGTCATGCCCACCACCTGTGTTCACCCATCACTACCTCACCATTCTGTTTCCTCCACTGTATTGGGGATTTCTCAAGGATTTTTAAATCAAAAGGCAGAATACTGCAGATGTTGGAGATCTGAATGAGAAAATACTCAAAACCCTCCCCCTTCCTTATCTACCCCTACTCCCCCTACTCACACCTCCATATATACCCGAAATGTCGACTTAGGTGAGACTGCCTGGCTTGCAGTGTTCTTCCAGCATCCTGCTTGTCTACCTAATGCCACATCCTAATGCCTTTGGCCCACATCCCATAAAACCTTTGCTCAACAAAAAAGTTATCTGTCACACTTTTAAAATTAGCAACTGATTTAACATCAATTGCCATTTTTGGGAGAGTTCCAAACTACTATCACCCTTTGTTGTAAAAGTGCCTCCCAACGTCTCTCCTAATTTTTAATCTATGCTCCTAGTTCTAGAATCTCCAATCATGCCTGCTGATTATTCTTTTCTCTAAAATGGAAAATATGCCTTCCTATCCACTTTATCTACACCTCTCATAGTCATAAACACATCTATCAGATCCTCCCTCAACCGTTGCCACGACAAGGACAATAACTCCACCCTATCCAATCTTCCAACTCAAAGTCCCCAGCCCTGGCAGCATCCTGGTTAATCTCCTCTGCACTTACTCTAGTGAAATCACATTTTGTATAGAATGTGGTTACCAGAACTGCATGCAGTACTCCAGTTGTGGCCTATTCAGAATTTAAAACAGTTCTATCATAACCTCATTGCCCTTGTATACTTTGCCTCAGCTAATAAAGCCAAGTATCCCATTTGACTTCTTAATTACCTTAGTTACCTTCAGGAATGTATGGAAATGCGCCAATGGTCCCTCTGGTCTTCAATAATTTCCAGGGTTCTACTATTTATTGAGTTATTCCTTGCCTTGTTAGGCCTCAAACCTTTCTGGGTCAAACCCATTTATCACTATCCTTCCCACTTAACCAGTGCTTTGATAACACCTGCATTTTATGGCTTTCCTGCTATTCAGCATCCTGCAAATTTTTATATCAGCTGAAAATTTCTTGATCACAAACTTATATTTAAGACTAAATCATTAATGTACACCACTCATAGCAAAACCTCAGCACTGAACCCTGCAGAACCCCAATAGAACAGACTTCCAGTGACAGAGATACAGTTCTTTACAATCACTCTCTGATTCCTGCATCTCAGCCAATTTGGGATCCAACTTGCCACTTTGTCTACAACCCATGGGTTCTTATATTCTTAACCAGTTTGCAATGAGGGATCTTGCTGAAATCCACATCAAAGCTTTACCCCCATCAATGTTCCTAGTTACCTCCACAAAAAGAAATTAAACAAATTTGTCAAACAGGACTTTCCTTTAACAAATCCAAACTGACTACTCAAAGAACAAAGAAAATTTACAGCCCAGGAACAGGCCCTTTGGCCCACGAAGCCTGTGCTGATCCAAATCCACTGTCTAAACCTATCGCCCAATTCCTTAGGATCTATATCCCCCTGCTCCCCACCTACTCATGCATATGTTCAGACGCACCTGAAATGAATCTACCGTGCTTGCCTGCACCACCTCTGCTGGCAACGTGTTCCAGGCACCTACCACCCTCTGTGTAAAGTACTTTCCACGTGTATCCCTCTTAAACTTTTCACCTCTCACCTTGAACGTGTGACCTCTTGTTATTGAATCCCTCACCCTGGGAAAAGGCTTATCTCTATCCACCCTGTCTATACCCTTCATGATTTTGTAGACCTCAATCAGATCCCCCCTCAATCTCCTTTTTTCTAATGAAAACAAATCTAACACACTCAACCTCTCTTCATAGTTAGCACCTTCCATACCAGGCAACATCCTCATAAACCCCTGCACCCTCTCCAAAGTGTCCACATCCTTTTTGTAATGTGGCGACCAAAACTGGGCCGAACCAAAGCCTTGTACAATTTTAACATGACCTGCCAGCTCTTATACTCATTACCCCGTCTGATGAAGGCAACATACCATATACCTTCTTGACCACTGTCTACCTGTGCAGCCACCTTCAGAGTACAATGGACCTGAACTCCCAGATCTCTCTGCTCATCAACTTTTCCCGAGGCTCTTCCATGTACAGTATAGTCTGCTCTAGAATTAGACTTCCAAAAATGCATCATCTCTCATTGGCCCGAATTGAACTCCATCTGCCACTTCTCCACCCAACTCTGCAGTCTATCTATATTCTCCTGTATTCTTTGACAGTCCCCTATGTTTTCTGCTATTCCACTAATCTTCATGTCAGCTGCAAACTTACTGATCAAACCAGCAATTCCCTCTTCCAGACCATTTAGGTATATCACAAACCACAGTGGCCCCAGCACTCATCCCTGTGGAACACCACTGGTCACCTTTCTCCATTTCGAGAAACTCCCTTCAACCACTACTCTCTGTCTGCTGTTGCTCAACTAGTTCTTTATCTACCTAGCTAGAACACCCTGCAAACCCATGTAACTTCACTTTCTCCATTAGTTTACCATGGGGAGCTTTATCAAATGCCATCTAAAGTCCATGTTAATTTATACTCCTGATTAATTCATGTGTTTCCAAGAGCAGATATATTCTGTTCTTCAGATTCTTTTCAGATAATCACCCACCACTGAGGTTAGACTGACAGGCCTATAATTTCTGGGTTTATCCCTTCCTCCCATTTTAAATAGAGAATGTTAGCAGTCCTCCAGTTCTCTATGGCCAGAAGGGACCTGAAAATTACTGCCCTTGCCTCCCTCAACCATCTAGGATACATCTCATTCAGGCCTCTAAGCTTTATCTTTTTTCAAGAATGCTGAATCTGCTGGTATCTTCTCTATCCCTGTGTTGATTTCTTCTAATATTTCACAGTTTCCACCCTAATGTTTTATACCTGTGTCATCCTTTTCCATTGTGAAGATAGACAGAAAGTATTCATTCAGAACTATGCTCTGGGCCAACCAATATCTTATTTCTATGGTCCATAATGGACCCAGAGCTTTCCCTTGCTCTAAATATTTTTCTTAAAAAAAACAACCTTTGGCTTTTCCTTTATTCTATACTTCAATGATTTCTTGTGCATTCTGTTAGCTTTCCTAATTTCCTTTGTAAGATCTACCCTATGCATTTTATACTCTTCTAGAGACTCTGCTATATTGAGCCCTCAGTATCTGCCATAAACATCTCATTTTTCCTTAATCCTATAATTTATGTCCCTTGATATGCAGAGTTTTCCATCTTGCTCCTATGCTTTGTTGTTACAGCAATATATTTGACCTTTGCTCTCGCTTTTCCCCCAGAGTACCTCCCATTATACTGACCCAGTTTTATATCTAAGTGATTGTTCCAAGTCCATACTTGAACTTTACTTACCTTAATAAAATTAACCTTTCACTAGTTCAGAATTTTTATTTATATAACTATCCTAAACTTAACTGAATCCAAAATATTTTCCTACTGATATGCCTTCCACCTGCCATTTCCGAATACTAGCCCCCCCCTTCCTTTTTGGGCTTCCTACATACTGGCTACAAAAATACTCTGGGATATATTTTAAGAATTTAACAGCCTCCCTATCTTGCACACTATAACTACTCCAGTTAATATTTGGGTTGTTAAAATCTCCTATCGCTAATTTTTTAATACTTACACATCACTGAAAATTGATAGACTCCTAAACAATCAAGGAGAAATAGAGGTTATCACACACACCCAACAGTCCATTATGTGGTGCATATTTCTACCAATATAGCCTCTGAGATATCATTCCTCCTCTATACTCCTCACCATCATTATTGATTCCTCGATTGCAACTTTAATTCCTTAATTATCACTTCATTTTAAGATTGCAACTCTCCTCCCTCTGCTGCATCCCCTCGCCTCCTCATCTGAATATATTATAATTAGGAATGTTGAACTTCCAATTGTAGAATCCCTACAGTATGGAAGCAGGCCATTTGGTACATTGAGGCCACACCAATCCTCCGAAGAGTATCCCAACCAGACACCTCTCCCCATCCTTAAAACCCTGCATTTCCCATGGATAATCCAACTAACCAGCACATCTCCGGACTGTGGGAGGAAACCGGAGGAGCTGGACAAAATTCATGCATACACAGTGAGAAGGTGCAAACTTGTTTTAAAAAATTCTCAAGGTCAAGGACCAGGCTCGCAGGAAAGTAGTCTGACACAGAACAAACAGCCAAGAGGCGAGTCTGCTAGAATATAGTTTTATTCCCCGCAGTGTCCCCACAACCAGTCTCGTACTTACAACGGGTCTGGCTTATACTCACTCTACATGTTACCAAAACTGGGAGCCGTCAGTTCTCGTAGAGCGGTTGCCAACAACCCACGCTCGGCGGTTAAACGTAACCCCGGAGCAGACTCTACCGAACTGGAGACTTCTCCAGCTGATATACCCTTTTCCAGATATAAACATTCATGTGAACAGCAGAGCAAGGCTAAAAAACACATTCCATTCTGGTTACATACAGATAAGAAGATTCACACGGGAAGGTGTATAACAAGATTCACACGGGACTAAGCGACACCTTCCATTTTCGGTTAGATTCACACATGTATTGGGACACAATTTTAACCCTTTCACCACATTCCACTGCTTGGCCCAATACATGTGTTGCATAATGATTCACACATGTATTGGGACATAATTTTACACCACATTCCACTGCTTGACCCAATACATGTGTTACATTATGCCCATATGTATTCTTTCTAACAAGCGCCTACGTACACGCCAAATATACAAGCAAGTCAGGACATTACAGCATGTTAAAATCACCAGGACCGCTACCAGGATCGACAAGGGTGGGAACAGGAATGTCCCCGCAGTGGAGGACATACCACTCAATATGTCCCACCAATGATGAGCTGACTCCACGTCCACTACACGGGCAGCATGTACTACCTCCTGTCCATGTATAAAGGTAGACACCGTAACCTTGGTGACATTGGTTTGATGCTTTCGTAATATCTGCTTAAGCTCCTCGGATCGGTCCAATGCCCGCTTAAACCGATCCAGGGAAATGTTCCAGGGATTCCTCAGCACTTTCCACTGCACCTTGGTAAAGTGGCGAGCACTGCTATAAGTGGTCAACAAATAGGTGTGATTCTGCCAGTGCCACTGATAGACATTTGAGAGGCATCCCGAGAACGGTGCTGAGGGAAGCATAGGATGTGGATTATTGGTAGCCACACAGAGCGTGTGTGGCCCAATCTGCCACATCATGTCCCTTGGAGTCTCAACAGTCCATTCGCACAGGGCCGTTCCCTTAGTCAAGCAAGGGTCCCGATACCTGTCCATCAGTAGGCAAGTTTTCCCCTGATCAGTCTGTTCACAAGCGGACAGATCATAGGTAATATTGGTATCTGGGCTAAACCACTGTCCCCTTGTCTTCAGAAAATAATATCCAGAAGATGTAATCACTGGTAATACATAATATCGACAGACCGTAACAGTGTGGGTTACATTCATGGTAACAAAGTATCCGTTACACATAGTTGCGTTACACCATGTTCGCTCTGGATGGGTTATCATCCACAATTTCTCAGATACATTCCATAGTCCCCTCCACGCCTGTACATTGGGGGATGTTACCACACGCAAAAAGCGTTCTTTCTGTATTTGAGCATGCAACATTTGAATATGACAGGCAGTCCAATTTAACTGAGCCGTAATGTTCTCAAACAGTTCCTGAGTGGCGCCCCAGACATCCAGTTCCCATTGCAGAGATCGTATCATTATTTCAGCTGTCTCTCCTTGAGTCATCATTACGGATGGCATCCACCTTCCAATAGTATGTAGTCCTTGTGAGGTGGCCTGTCCCGTGTTAGATAATTTAGTACGGGTTACCTCAGAGTCAATGGCATTCGAGATACCCATAACAGTTCCTGCGCCTCCCAGCAGGGTGTCGTACCACGCTCGTCGCCGCCTCTTGGTATGACACTCGGGTATGAGGGGCAACTGTACCCGCCAATGAACATCAGTGTGCAGTACCGCCCGGGCCATCTGTTGACAAGTTGACATAATAGGGGCCAACTGTGTTCGATGCGACCGCACGCCCCCCGTGGCACCCCTCTTCGGTGCTGGCCCACCCCGCGTGGGGTTTAATAACGCCTCAGACGGGGCGTTCGTCGAGGGCAGTACCATTATTAACCACATGAATCGATGACGATTCCGAATATCGGTGGCATTGCGCAGCCACAGATCTTCCCCCCGAGCTGTGACGCTCCAATGAGTCCCCGTTGTCCCGCATGTCTGGGTGCGTCGGTCCCACAAACACGTCTTGACTTGGGCATTTACCACCAGGGTGCAATTAGGCGGTATGAACGATATGTCATATTTTTCCCCATCCCGGCGCATGTAGCACTGTGCACACGTGTACAATTGACAGTCGCTGGTGAGAGTCAGAACAACGCACTGCTGACCGGGTTCACATGTAAAGTCGTCCTGCGTCCGTCGCTGGCTACTGGCCTCCCACCGCACCTCATGGCGGGCGACCGGTACCAGCGTCCAGGCCGTGATACCGATGCCCTGGAGTGGCCATCCGATCGCGAACATCGCCAATAGGAGTCGCAATCCCCATGACCACCCCATGTTCAAGGCGGAGGGTCAGCCTGCGGGTGCATAGCAATTACAACATTATTTAGGTCTCACGTAAGTAGCACTGGTTCGCCGGGACGTTTGCCCAGGTCGGGTCTCCGGGGTACATAATGGTGACCAGACTGTCCTTCCCCTGTGCTATGATTTCGGCCGGCCTAGGGGGGCCGGTCGTCTGGCGCACCCATACCTTGGCCCCCTTAGTGTCAGTAGACCCAAATCCCCCCGTCCCACGCTCAGTAACCGTAACGGGAGCTCCCATCTCTTCCACCGTTGTAAGGTTACATGGCTTAATGACCAATTGCGCTATTCTGTCCCCCTTCTGTATCACGTAAGGTTCAGCGGTGATGTTGACCAGGATCACCCCCAACTCCCCTTGGTAGTCTGCGTCAATTACGCCTGCCATCACATCAATCCCCTTTAGTGACAGTCCCGACCGCGGGAGGATATGCCCATAGGTTCCAGGGGGACAAATCAACCCTAACCCGGTCTTAATCACCGTAGGTTTCTGTTGGATCAAAGTCTGGGCAGTTAGTGCTCGTAGGTCCAGTCCAGCCGAAGCCGGCGTGGCCCTTACGGGAATATCAGCTTCCTCAGCGAACTTCCACATTTTAATAGGCTGAGTCTTTGGGGTATCACATACTTGTATCATCCTATTCAAGGGTGTTACCCCATTTCCTAATGGGCGGTTATTAATTTGTTTCACCACCCGAATTAGTTGCTTCCTCCAACCCGTTAAGTCATTGCAACCTCCTGCTTTTCGTAGTGAGGACTTCAGAAGCCCATTCATTCGTTCTATAAGTCCCGCAGCTTGTGGGTGATAGGGTACATGATAAACCCATTCCACGTGGTTATCGTGACACCACTGCTTTACCGCCCTTCCTGTGAAATGGGAGCCATTGTCACTCTGGACCTGTATGGGCAATCCATAAAATTGTTCAATCAAATCTAAACATCGCAAGGTAGCCTGTTGATTGTTGTGACGACAGGGATGGGCTACCAAAACCCCAGACATAGTGTCCACAGCTGTACATATGTGGTTACATCCTTGTGAGGAGGGTAAGGGACCCACAAAGTCCATTTGCCAGCTCTGTCCCGGACCATCCCCCCGATGGATATGTCCCATCATGTGTTGGGGCACTCCCTGCCGCTGATGTTGACACTGCTCACACTGGTTTACTGCAGTCTTAACATCATCTACCATAAGATCTATTCCTCGGTCTCGAGCCCAGTGCAAGGTTCCTTGCACTCCCCAGTGCCCAGCCTTAAGGTGTGCCCATCTAGCTAGGTCCACTGAGGTGCCCCTTTGCACCATCATGGTTCGGACGATACCATCCACATATCGGTTATGTAGAGCTTCCACATCATTTCGAGAGGTATGGGCATCTACGTGGGTGATGTATATGACCAGGTATTGAGCTTTCTCCCATATATCCTCCCATAACTGTTTACCCCACACTTCCCTATTCTGGATCATCCACTGATTGGCCTGCCAAGTTGGCATCCATTGTGTCATGCCGTTAACCACTGACCACGAGTCAGAGAACAAACAAACTCCCATGACCCCTGCTTGCATGACTACCATATGCACTGCCTTTAATTCTGCCCACTGACTACTTTTTCCCTCCCCTAATTCTTCTAGGGTAGTGCCTTGTTTTGGGTTAAAGGCGGCAGCTTTCCATCTACGCTGTCCCGCTTTCCATTGGGCTGACCCATCTACGAACCAAGCCGTGGCTTGTTCATCCGGGGTCAGTTCATCATACCGTTTTCCCATCTTAACGGGTGATTCCTTGTATTCAATCACCTCAAACCGCTTTTCCCCTTCCTCAGGGGCCTCCGCCACTTGCTCATGTAGGACTGACACTCCTTTCTGTCCAGTCCGCACTCTCTCCGACACATACCATTTCCATTTAATGATGCTGCTCTCTTGGGCAGTTCCTATTCGGTGGGTAGTGGGGTCACTAAGTACCCACGGAAGAATAGGGATAGCTGTTCTCATGATCACTTCATGTCCAATGGTCAGGGCTTCGGTTTCCACCAAGCCCCAGTAGCATGCTAATAACTGTTTCTCAAAGGGGGTATACCGTTCCCCTGCCGGGGGTAATTTTCGGGACCAAAATCCCAGTGGCTTACGGGTCCTTTCCTGTTTTTGCCATAAGCTCCAATTGGCATAATCCCCCTGTGCTGAGACTTGCAGTTCTACAGGTCCTGACTGTATCTTTCCCAAGGATACAGCTTGCTGTATCGCTTGCTTGGCCATTTCAAATGCAGTTTGATGGACCTCCGTCCATTCGAACGCTGCCTTTTTCCTCGTAACTTGATACAAAGGTTTTAAAATTTGTCCTAAATGGGGAATATGCTGTCTCCAGAATCCGAATAACCCAATAAATTGCTGCACGTCCTTCTGGGTGTGAGGGACGGCAAAGACCTGAATCTTATTTTTAGCTTTCGCAGTGATTTCCCTTTCCCCCTTGTTCCACACGATTCCTAAGAATTTTACCGTTTGTGAGGGACCCTGGATTTTGGCTGGGTTGATCTCCCACCCATATCCTCGCATATGTTGAACCAGTTGGTCCAGCAATTCCTGAACCTGCTTCTGACTTGTCCCCTGTATCATCATATCGTCAATATAGTGCGAGATCATCACTTCGTCAGGCACTTTAAAGGCAGCCAAGTGTTCTGCAACTATCCGGTGGCAGATAGTAGGGCTATGCAGATATCCTTGGGGCAGTCGTGTGAACGTGAATTGTCTACCCTCCCAAGTGAATGCGAACTGTTCCTGCCTATCTTCGGGAATAGGAATTGTGAAGAAGGCATTAGCCAAATCAATTACTCCGTACCACACCCCTGGATGATGTTGGATTCGTCCTATAATAGTGACGGCATCCGGGACCGCTGCCGTCAAGGCCGGAGTGTGACGGTTTAGTTGCCGATAATCTACCGTCATCCGCCATGACCCATCGGCTTTATGTACGGGCCATAAGGGGTTATTCCACGCTGTGGTGCATGTCCTAAGCACTCCCGCTTCCAAATAATCCTTAATTGTGGCGGATATTTCTTTATGTCCGCCGGGAATCCTATACTGTCTAAGACTTATTACGCGATCGGCGATCGGGATGGGGAAGGGGTCCATCTTAACCTTTCCCACTAACACCGTCCTACAGCGCAAAGCCATTTTCGTGATTCCAAATTCAAACTTCCCCTGTTGGAGGTGAAGTGTTAAACCGGCCAGAATGTCCATTCCCAGGATCCATTCTCTAACCGGTGTAATGATAATTGAATAAGTTTTAATGGGCATTGTACCTATCTTTAGGGGCAATTGTACTGTTCTTCCTTCAATCAGATTACCTCCCAGCCCAACCAGCGTGACTGGGGTTCCTTTAAACTTATGGGGCGTCCCATAGATTAAGGTGGCCTCCGCCCCTGTGTCCACTAGAGCCATAACGGTTTGGACGGATTTGCGCCAATAGATAGTCAATGATACATGAGGTCGAATGTCGTCTGCTGACCATTGGCTCGTTCGTGGGCAAACCCTTGGGGCTTGGCCCGATTCCTATTGTTCCTCCCATTCATCTTCCCCAGACAGCACTGGGTAAAGACGTTTGCCTCGCCCTTCTTTGTTCTTGCCTTTCTTACTAGGTTTCCGGCCACGCCTATCCACTTTATAACACTCTCGGAGGGGAGGCCGTACCTCCTCCTCCTCCTCGTCCTCCGAGGATTCCCACCGCTGGGAAGTGGAAGTTCTACCCCTTCGAGGCTCATTAACAACCGGACCCCGTGTCTGACATTTTTGTGTTAGTAATTCCACTAGGTCTTCCATAGTGGGTCGGGACTCCGTCTCTACCCGGGACACCTTCAGTCCCTTTCGTCTGCATAAGTCTTTTAATTCCGGTGTAGGTAGGCCATCAATCTCCGATGCTGGGACCTGCGCCCGTATCAAAGCTTGCCACAAAGCACGTCGTGAGGGGCCTTGGTTACTTCCTTGATTAGGGTTTACTTTTCCCCCTGCTCGAGCCTCAGGGCGACGCCCCTCCGTGCCCCCCTGAAAAGCACGGGTTGTGGGTCCCCAATCCCCCAAACCACCCATCTCCCTCATCATACTACGGGCATCTCCTAGGGTTTCTCCCCGTCCACTCAACATTATGGTTAATAACAGTGGTTTATAATGGGGGGGGGCAGTCTTCACTAGATGGTCTCTAGTCTGTCTACTAACATTTGTGTTATCTACCTCGTCCAGCACTCCCAGCAACAGGGCATCCCGCACACACAAACGGGTTAGCCTCTGAACCCCTTCCTTAATCGTTGTCCAAGTTCCTTCCAAGGGGGGCCAATCGGACGGGAAGGGATACTGTTCGGCCACTGCCCTGGCATACATCCCAAATAGGGTCCCCATACTGCGATCTATTACCATATCCTTGGCTTGGTTGCGGTACCCCAGGTCTATGGCAGCATCCTTTGCTAATCCACCAAACTTGGGAGCATCCTGATAGTCTACCTGCACTTGTTGCCCCCCTTCCTCGAGGAGCCGAATTAGCCATAGCTCTAACGGCTCCCCAGGATTACGTCGGGTTTTCTGGGTGATAAACAGCACCTCATCGGTAGTGAAGTCTTCCGTTAATTCAGAGAATTCTGCGGGAGGCTGAGCCCGCGGTAATTCATGCATAATTGCCTCCCCTTGTTCATTCCGTATAGGGTTTCCTTTCTCATCTAACATTACCTCCCGTTGCACTGGGAGACGTCTCTGAACCTGCTTTCTCCTAACCACTGGTTTAGCTTGGAGTACGGGTGGGTCCTCTTCGTACTGATCATCTAAATCTCCCCAAATGTTCCCATCCCAATGATCGATATCCCACCGATCCCCGTTATTTAACTGGGCTACAAACGCCCGTACTTGTACCGGGTCCGGGGTTCGAGGGACCTTCCTTTTCTCTTTCCGTTTCTTAGCAGACAAATACATAATAGTTCGTCCTGCTAGTTCAGTTAATGCTGTCAATTCAGCTTTTAACTTCATAATTTCCTGCCTCAACATAGAGGCATCTCCCGAACTGAGTCCCTGCTCATGTTTCAGGAGGGCTAATTCTGCTTCAGCTTTTTGGCGCTTGTCTGACTGTTGTCTACAAGCCGCCGCACAGGCCCACATCCTCCGCTGTACCCCAGGCAATGGGTTCTTCGGCAGGACTGGGATCCTCTCAAGGGTGGACAGCAGCGACCCTGGGGTTCCTACGCCCTCGGCCTCCCAGTCCTCCGGTCGCCCCCCACCATTTCTCAAACAAACTGCCACGCCATGCCACGGCCCATGCCATCCCGGGACGGTCAGGACCTCCACAGTTTGTTCCTCTGGTTTCTTAGCCTTTTTCCAAAACATTGTTCTGTATCAAAATCTTTCCTCAATTGCGATTGATCCTGCCGGCTACGCCAAAATGTTTTAAAAAATTCTCAAGGTCAAGGACCAGGCTCGCAGGAAAGTAGTCTGACACAGAACAAACAGCCAAGAGGCGAGTCTGCTAGAATATAGTTTTATTCCCCGCAGTGTCCCCACAACCAGTCTCGTACTTACAACGGGTCTGGCTTATACTCACTCTACATGTTACCAAAACTGGGAGCCGTCAGTTCTCGTAGAGCGGTTGCCAACAACCCACGCTCGGCGGTTAAACGTAACCCCGGAGCAGACTCTACCGAACTGGAGACTTCTCCAGCTGATATACCCTTTTCCAGATATAAACATTCATGTGAACAGCAGAGCAAGGCTAAAAAACACATTCCATCCTGGTTACATACAGATAAGAAGATTCACACGGGAAGGTGTATAACAAGATTCACACGGGACTAAGCGACACCTTCCATTTTCGGTTAGATTCACACATGTATTGGGACACAATTTTAACCCTTTCACCACAAAACTCCACAGAGGCAATCACACAAGGCTGACATCGAACCTGGGTCCCTAGTGCTGTGAGGCAGCAATGCTAACCATTGAACCACCGTGCCACCCTGAAGTCACAAACTAAAGTGTACAATCGTACAGAGGACACAGACATAATTGCAGAAGATGCTTCAGATTTCATCTCACTCAAATCTTAGGTAGGACTTGAACCCACAATCCCTGGCTCTAGAGATCAGTGCCTTATCCATTAAGCCACTGAAGCTTCAAATTTTGCCTATCTTTCAGCCAAGTATCAGTCATAGCTATGGTATCAAACTCCCACATGCCTATCTATGCTCTCAGTTTATCAGTCTTATTCCTCAAGCTCCTTGCATTAAAATATATTGCATAAAACTTAATAAACTCATTTTTTTCTTATGTAGCCTATCTTTCCTATACCATCCATGCTCAGTTACTTGTGTTTTAACTTCTAATTTGATGTTAGCTTCTCTCCCTCTGAACTAATTGTGAAGATCTCAGCCCCCTGCCAATCTCATTTAAATTCACTCCAAAGCATTAGCAAACCTCTCCTGGAGAATATTGGTCTTGTTCCTGGTCAGATGTCACCTGGCCAATTTATACTGGTCCTACCTCTCCCAGAAAAAGTGCCAATGCCTCAGAAATCTAAAGCCCTCTCATATATATCATCAACTACAGCATTCATCTGGTCTATCCTTCTATTCCTATACTCAATACTGTGGGACACTGGGAGTAATCCAAACAATTATTACCTTTGAAGTCCTGCTGTTCAATTTTCTAGCTAACTCCCTAAATAAAGTCTGCTTCTGAGTTGGCTCTCTCTTCTCATTTCAACCTCACTGTTACTGTGACTAAGACAGGTCTGCTTCTGTGTCACCTCTTCAATCCTTTCTTTGGATAGTAACTGCCTTTCTTGGGGCCTCACCTATCTTGCTCCTCTTCTAATATACCTCTCATAATAAAGGATAGCATTCCATTAGGTTTGTTAATTACTTGTACCTACATACTCATACTAGAATACCTAGATCCCTCTGCACTTCGGACTTCTGCAGTCACTTTCCACTTAGATTATACTCAGTTCCTTTATTCATCCTGGAAAAGTGAACAATTTCACATTTTACCATGGTATTTGTTTTTGCTGACATGTTGTACGTGACAAAATAGTCAATATTCAATTTGTTAGTCAGCCCGTCAACTAAATATGCAATACAATATATCTTAAGTCATATATAACATAGATTGTATATTTAAGTCTGATATGCCATTAGTGTGAATAAATCTCCAAATATCTTACTCAATAAGAGACATATGTCATATTGTATATGTTACAAGAGCTAGTTATCAAAAGAGACACATCTACAACCACATTCATCTTAATTTATATGAGCTATAAGTCCATGGAGAATATGTGAAGACATTCCTCCTGATTCCCATTGAATTGGGTTTTGTTTAGGTGCATTGATGCCATGTATGGTGAAATGGTGCCTTGATGTCAAGGGCTGTCACTCTCAGCTCACCTGTGCAGTTCAGCTCTTCTGTCCATATTTGGATGAAGGCTTATTGAAATTAGTAGCTGACTGGCCATTTTGGAACCAGTATCTAACATACGTGACCAGGTTATTGCTAAGCAAGTATCACTAGACAACATTGAGAACAACTCCTTCCATCACTTTGCTGATGATCAAGTGTAGACTGATGGGATGATAATTGGCTGCAGTAGAGTTGCCCTGTTTCCTGTGGTTAGGACATAGCCAGGCAATTTTTCACATTGCCAACTAGATGCTAGTGTTGTAGCTGTACTTGGTGAACAGCTGGACTAATTTTGCTACATGTTTTCAGTACTATTTCTGCAAAGTTATCAGGCTCCAGAGTTGTTTTGAGTTGTTTCTTGCTATTATATGCAGTTAAATTAATTGGCTAAAGATTGGCATACATGATACTGGGGACCTAGAGAAGACACTGAGTTTGATCATCCACTCTGCACTATAGCTGAAGATAGTTTCAGCTTTTCCTTTGCATGGATATGTTGGGTTCTCCCATCATTAAGGATGGTGACATTATTGTTTGCTGTATAATTCTCTGCTACCATTCATGGCTAGATGTAGCAGGACTGCAGAGCTTAGATTTGATCCATTGGTTGTGGAGTACCAAGCTCTATCTATTGCTACTGATTTCACCATTTAGCATACAAATAATTCTGTATTGTAGCATCACAAGTTGACACCTAACTTTTAGGTATGCCTCATGTTGCCAGATGCTGCATCTGGCATGCCCTTTTGCATTCTTCATTGAACCAGTGTTGATCCCACAGCTTGATGGTAATGGTAGACTGGGAGATATGCTGAGCCATGAGTTTGGATATAATTCTCCTGCAGGGGGCATACAGCACCTTGTGGATGCCCAGTGTTTGCTCACTAGGTCTGTTTGAAACTGTTTAAATTGTCACAAACACAACCGTCCTCTCATCTTTAAACCTCTTAATACCAAAACCCTTTGACCAAGCTTTTCATTACTCCTATTAATAGTACTTCTATTTTTCTATGTACTTAATGAAGTAGCTGTTGTTCAATGTGCTGTATAAATACAAGTTATTATTTCAGAAAAAAACCCAGCTGAATGAAAAGAGCACAAAACCTGTTTCACTCAGTACAGTTTAACATTTAAACTGTACAGTAGGTCAATTATTTGGTAGGTTTGTTTTCAAATTGCAAAATTGCCATAGTGAATCACAGACTGATTCAGATTGCAAGATGAAAATAAACAAGGATCACAATCCAGACATAAATTAATTATACTATTGACAGAGAGGGATTATGGTGTATGTCTACATTGGTCTTTTCAGTTTTATTACATGTTATCATCATTTGAGCAGAGATAGATGAAGTAATAAAATTGACAAGTTTAAATATAGATAACCTGTGGTATGCCATGAATCTTAGCAAGGTTTCTCACATAGTTTACCAATCCTGGCTCTTTAATTCACTACCTCTGTCCCTGTGGTATCCCTCAAGTCTGCTTCTGGTTCCATTTTATCACACATACCATTCCTAGAACAACTCCAGGGATAAACTAAAATTCCTTACAGACATGCCATTTCCAGGAGCTTGCTGTACACCTGGACTAGCACTGTCTGTCTTGAGTTGCCCTACACAGTTCCCTGGACATGCGAAGAAAGGGAGAAATTGGCAGCCCACTGTATAGGCAGGGACTTGGAAGTCCTGTTGGATAGGCAGGATGCCCTGTCCTCCCAGGACCTCGTATTAGTTCAGCATTGTCTTGCTATTTGGTGCATTCACAAAGTAAGAAAATATGGTTGACAACAAGCATCATTGAAGTCAAGGGGGATAGCCCTTACTCAGGGGGTTGTGGCAGAAAGTAAAAGGTAGCCTCCAAAAGGTGGAGACCATAACACCAGATAACATCGGCTTGGTCCAAGGTTGTCACCAGAGATTCAGCAGTCTCAGCCACCCGAAGATTACACTGGATTGTAGGAGGAAAGTCAAAAACTTCTCCACTCACCAATATCAGTGGCGCCAACTGTTCTCCAATGCCTCACACTCACTCCAAATCTGCAACTGTGCCCACCTCCCACCAAAGCTTATGCTATCATTCCTGTAATATCTTCTGTCATTGACTCTCATCCAACCCAACCCCTAAAACCATTAATCCTGCATGCCTTTTGCACTGCTTACTGACTCATTGAGGCCACTTCCCTACCTGTACCAAAAGAAATAGTTGCGCCTCCCACTTGCATCTCCCTTAATAGTTGGCTCTCTTTCATTCTAGGAGTAAAACAACTTCCAACAGAGTCGAAAGACCCACGTCAGGTAGTAGACTGCCTGACATTCAGTTCTTTAAACTTTATGTAGACAGCATTCCAACTCTGACTGCTCCAAGCTGCTACTGTGTTCAAGTCCCTGAAATGGCATCGGAGGCTACCATGAGCAAAGGTTATCGCCCTTGACTTGACTGAGGCTTGTTGCCACCATGACAAGCTTCTGTTCTTTGTGTCTGCACCAAATAGCAAAACAACACTGAACTAATATGAGTCTCATATTTGTGGCTGAGGAGGGAAAGTGCAAAACGATAAGGCAAGATAATGCAAGGCAAGAATGCTATGAATAGCCAGGTAGATTCAGATTGAGTGGGCGCTATGACAGTGAACTAAGAGCCTGGAAATACAGTCTGTCCAATCCATGAGCTGGATGTTTTATCCTGAGGACATACTGCCCTTGCTATAGCATTGCAATGACAGCTTTTGTGGCAGCCCAAGGTGCAATATTGAAATGCAGAAACATCTAGTAAGTGGATAGCATATGTACCATGAAGGTTCTTGGAGGCTAGCACATGTCCGGTTGCAAAGTCCAAAGACCAGTCACCTTGCAGTGTGCCCTGAGTAATCTGTGCCCAGTGTCCAACATGGAAGTACTGCAAAGCAAGCAACGAGCTGGGTTTACCAGGTACCTGCTCTGGTTTCCATGGTCGGGTTTTCTCATTGATAAGTTTAATATGATAAGAAGATAAATGCTAAGAAGGTGAGTTGGGCAGCCAACAGGCATTTAGCAAGAAATAATCTCCTTTAATTGGCAACTCACTGCTGCTTAACAAGAAACTTAGTACGCTGCTTGTGAAAAGCATAAAAGCTGAAACATGATTCTCCCAGCATCAAGATGGGTCTTATGTTCTCATTGATTCTATTACGATCTCGTCGCAGTCCACATTACTCAGATATAAGATTCTAAAGATTCTGCCCTTATTTATCTCTTTGTGTCAGCCAACTTTGATCTGTCAGACACTCATTTAAATTCATGCCATCTATTTAAAATTGAATTTATCCATAATTTCCACAATCTAGTGTCATTAAATTGACGCTTCTCTCAAAAATGCTTGATCTGATTTTCACTGTTTTTGAACATTTTACCTATTACAACAGAATATTGCCGTTACATATTTACACACATATCTAATTTTGTTGTCACTAATGTTTATATATTTTTTTAACGCCACAAACAGTAATTGGAAAACCCTGCGGCAGATTATCTTTACAACATAAATAAAGATTTTCTATTTACAAATTTAAATAATGTTCAAATATTTGCATTCTATTTTCCATTACATTAGGAATGGATTTTGAATGATTTCCAAAACCACCTCTATCCACACTCTCTTGGCTAGGGAATTTTTTAAGTGTTGCTCACTTTTCCAGTAAAAATTCCATGGACAACCATCCAAACCTTAAGTTGTGTTCCTTGGTTTTGGGTCTTATTACTGTTCTGAGTTTTATTGCATGAAAAATATTTTTTTGATAGTGTCATTTGATCTTGAATCCGGAGCCAAGTTTGCAGAAAGCAGGATTCAGGATCTTTTAAGGTAAAGCAAGAAGAGGACATAATTTAATGAAAAAGTACCTTACTACTTTATTAAATTCACCGTCACCCACTTCATTAAATTTGACAAGCTTACTTACAAAGAGTTCAATTTTCCATAGCTATATGGCTGAGCTTTCTTCCTGTCATTCACTGAATGCAAAAATTCTCTTGAGTTCAAGTGTAGACGTCTAGCCTGTTTAATAAGAAAACGTTTCAGTTCCAGTGAAGCTGGCTCTGACTTTGTAAACATCTTTACATCAACCATATTACTGTGTACTCATTCTATCATCTTATTTTGCCTCCAGATTTTTGGGTATTTTAATTATTTGATTTTATTTAGGCGTAAAGTAAATCTGATCTTTAAATATTTTGTTGCTTTTCTCAGTATGCATTTTCTTCAAATTCTCATTCAACTGTTGACTTTGTAAGCATCCTGATGAGATTTATATTGAACTCCTTTAGTATGTAATCTTACTGTCCTACCAATAAAGGCATTGTTTTCTCAAGTAGAAGGGAGGTGAGTACATTGGAAATTTAGTTTCCTAGTTGACAGACATGCATGTTTGGTGTAGCTAAGCTCCTGGAATGGCCATTCTTGTCAGTGAAAAATAATTGGTAGTTTTGTTCAATTATGATAATTTGTTCTCATTGAAAATCATTACAACTACTTCCAACACTATTACCTCCCTGTTATGCTTTTTTATCACGGGATGCTTATTTTGAACTACAAACTCCTCTTCTCAATTCTCTCAAGCCATTCATAATGAAGTTAAAAATCAGTAAAGCTTGTACTTCCAAATCAACCTGTTGGACTATAACCTGGTGCTGTGTGAATTTCAACTTTGCCCACCCAGTCAAACACCGTACCTCCACATCATTCATAATGAAGTGATGCCATTTGTCAAGCTGGTGTTTCAGTGTCTTTCTACTTCCATCAAATATCTTATTAATGTGTTTTATATGTGAATTAATGTAACCTTGGTCACATGTATACATACTTATTCATGGGTTTGTGGAGCTTTAACCCGCATTACTGCGGCCTTGGTTCAAATTGATTGCTGTGCATTAGTTTCAGTGCATCAGACGTTTAAGAAAGCACCTTCTGCAAACCTGTATGTTTATGGAAGTAGCAAAAAAGGAAGAAAAATGAACTTTCCCTTAACACAAAAGCAGTATATATAATAAGAGAAAATGAGCTTGAAATCCTGATTAATAGCTAGGAAAACTCCAAACAATCAAAATGGTCAAAAAAAGGCCAGAATATTTTCTTTCTGACAGCTGATGACAAGGGACTGGTTCTTCCCTTCGTCATTGGAAACCATGAGTCATACCATTTCCCAACTTTGTGATTATGACTTTAATCTCTATACAGATTTGCACAACTTCCCTAATTTTCAATTCTGTCCTTCTTGAAATAAAGCCTGGTGCCTTGTTTGTTGTTATGACACGGGTTAAACCCGTCTGCTAATTTAAACCCACAGCACAGAAAAGATTTATCCCATGCAGTAATCTGGGAAAATTCGAGAGGCCAAGCACTATTTAAAGTAAAAATTAACAACTTTATTTCTTAAAGTATAACAGAGGACAATTAACTAGCAACTACTTACAAGTCCTTCCTCTAACCTATCTCTTACCTTCCTCGTCTATAATACTAGTCCGATAAAACTCCCATTTAAGATCTGAAAGACAAAACTTCTTATCTCAAAACCAGGCAGCTTTCAGTTTTCTCTGTATGCCAGGCTTTTTTTTCTTCTTTTTTGGGGTTCTGCTTCACAAGTTACTGATCAATAAAGGTATCTTTAAGAGAGCTATTTTTCTGGGCAGTGTGGAGATGGCATTGGCTTGGCAGTTCTCCTCTCAACTGTTCAATTTTACCTGATCTTATACCCCCAAAGCATCAGTTTGTGTCATTGGCTTTTAAGATTCTCAATATACTAAATTCAAACTGAATTGGAGTTTGGAATTTTTCGGGGTATAATTTAAACTGATTGGCCTAATTTGAATCTGTTTTGGAGTTTCCAGGCAACCAGCTACCCTAGCTACCCCCAGTAGCTAGAGCACATGTTATATTGTATCTTTTTTCAGAACACTTCATGCTGTCAGGTAATTTTTGCTAGCTTTTAATTCTCTTAAAGGTATGGTACACCCACATCTTCATAACATTATGATATTGCTAAACTGTGGTGATGGATACATTTGTACTTTGAGATCCATTAGTTCCTCTACAGCACATGGATTTGCATCTTCAAAGTAATAAGTCACTTTCTTATTCTTCCGAACAAACCGTGTAAAATATGTTGGCCCTTAACTTTATTGGCCAATTATTTGTTTATTCTGTACATTTATTAATGCTCTTCGGTAATCTTTTGTATTCCTCCAAGGTATTGTCTCCCCACAGGCCAAATTTGATGCCATCTACAAATTTAGAAATTTGTATTTTTAATTTCTAAGTCCAAAATATGAATGTAAATTTTTAACAGTAATGATCCCAGCACTGATCCTTGTGAAACACTACTTTACACCTTTTGCACTCTGAATAACTGCCCTTTATTCCTACTCTCTGCTTTCTGACTTGAAACCTACAAGCAATCCATTCAGGCAATAATTCCTGATTCTATATACTGATATGTACTAAAAAATATTATTTAAAAATTGATAAATCATATTTTCTGAATCTACTAAATCTGAAAACCCATCAGAAGATTCAATAAATCGATCAAACATGTTTTTCCCCTGAAATCCATACCAAATATTATTATAGCTCCCATTTTTAGATTTTTTTTTTATTTTCCCCTTTAGCATGGTCTTTTCTGCCACAGATGTAAAGCTGTCTGGAATATAATTCCCTAGACATGATATGGCCCCTTCTTAGGAAGAAATACCAAACTCCAATTCAGTTTGAATTTAGTATATTGAGAATCTTAAAAGCCAATGACTCAATCTGATGCTTTTGGGGTATAAGGACAGGGAAAATTGAACAGTTGACAGGAGAACTGCCAAGCCAATGACATCTGCACACTGCCCAGAAAAATAGCTCTCTTCTCAGTTATCTGTTAATGACTTGTATGACATGCTGCTGAATTATTTTGAAATGCATTGAGGAAATTCATCTAAACCAAAGGCTTTATTCTCTTTGAATTTGTTTAGTTTCTTTATTAATCCTATGTTTTATTTTAAATGCATTATCTCATTGTACACAATATCATGTCTATTTCTTCTATTTCCCTTATAAATGCTGAAGTACGAATTCTGTCACATCTCTATCAATACCAGTGCTATAATCCTCCTTAATTATATAATCTCTTAACTATCTTATTCCAATCACAGTCTTCCTTTTTTTAGTTTATGACTTTGTAAAATTATTTTACTTCATATTGTGTTCCTTGATACTTTAATTTCATTGTTAGTCTTTGCCTTCCTTTTTTTGACTTCTTTCCAAATCTGTTTGCATTTTCCGTCATCATGTACTCCTCTACAGTCTATATACATTTTGTCTGTGTTTGTCATAACTGTTAATTATTCCCATATGTCTTTATTCATCCATGGAGTACCACTTGTCTTTAGTTTGTTCTTTCCTCTTAGCACAATTTTTTTTTGCTTTCTATTGAACGTATTTTAAATGTTTCACATTGCTGTTCTACATCATTGTTTGTCTGTATCATCACCCATCTTATTCTCGAGAGATCTATTCCCATCTCCATGAACTCAGCTATCTTGTTGTACATGGCTCATCACATCTCCCATTCACCTGTTTTATGCATGGACAGTTGTCACAATCACGCAACACAAGACGAAATGTAACCCTTCCTGTTCCTTACAACTCTGAGTCTAATTCAGAGACTGACATGATCAAATGTAGTATTAATGGCTCCCTGGACCAGGAGGAATCATGCACTTCTGTTGAATACTCAAGATCATTGCTTCCAGTTTTCTCTGGCAATCGAGATGAGTTATTCCTCAGAGTGTACAGAACTGCAATGAACTCTGCAAATAAAAGAGCACTGAGGATTATGAGTAGTCATTTACAGAGGAACCTCGATTATCCGAACGAGATGGGCGGGCACTATTTTGTTCGGATAATTGATTATTATCTCCTCTGAGGCTTGGAGTTTCCTGAAGTTTCCTTTTTCCTAGCTCTGCCCTCTCTGTTTCCGGGTTTGTTTCTAAGCAGTGTGTAAGGGACCTGCAACATTGCTGAAGCCTACCCCCTCCCGCCCCCCCCCAAACCCCACTCCATCAGTTCAATGGGAGAGACACAGCGAGCACTTGCTAAGTCCGCTCCCCATTCAGGAGGCTAGGCAGGAGCACACCTGTGTGAGCTCCAGCCCCCCTCAACCCTGTCTAACTCCACCCCTCCCCATCTGCAACTCTCCCCAAAAACCCGGGCAGCCGGAGTGGATACCAGCAGTAAGATTGCTGCTGCTTTTGGGGGGGTGAGTCTCAAAAGGGCGCGCACACACACACACACACACAAAACATTTTACTGCAGCTTTTTGACAAGTTCCACCTTTGCCCTGTACAGGATAATGTTGGAAAGATGACCTGGGAAAGGGGGGTTTAAGGTACACCCCTGTGTAGAACTCCAGAGAAAGTGTAGGGTGAGAGAAAGAGGGGGCGGGCGGTACATCATTTGGAGATGGTACCTGGGCTCCCATCGATATCCAGGACTGTTCTTGGCAGCATTTCAGTCAGCAGGGTTCACTTTTATTCATTGTAAACAAAATACGCGATCAGTATTGGAAACACTTCTTTGATGTAATGTTTCCATCAAGACCTGAAGTCTTCTTTGGATAATTGATATTCAGATAATTGAGGTTTCTCCGTATATAACCTGTGGCATTCTTCAATGTTCTAGTCACATAAAAGTTAAGTACTACTGTGACTATCACAATGCAGTCCTGACTGCACCATCTACATTTATTCTAGAAGCACATGGATTGCTTAAATGATCTCCTTGGAAAAGCATTGCCTCATGAACATGGCCAAGTAAATACAGGAATATTGATTTTTTGAACATTTTGAATACAAGGTACCTTCTGCAGATCGCTCACTTTGCACTCCTGTCCCTCCCTGCTGCTTCATTGATGAGCCTTATATCTTCCAATTCATCACATAGAGCAAGGGAGACCTCTAACAAAATGTTAATGACCAGTCACAGTAAGATGTCCAGTAAAGTATAATACATGTACTTTAGCATATAATGCAGCAGTTTCTTTTTCGTTGAACTACATGTAGAAAAGATATTGATTGAACATTGGTTAAATTTTAACAAAGGGTACATTCTGTTGAACATGATTTTAAATCAAGTATCCTGATTCTTCAAATGCAAGGCCACAAGTGACTCAATCTTGTTCAGCAAATGAGAATTGGACAGTGAGCATAGCTGTAAAAGAATCAGCAAAGGCTGGTTACTCCTATTCAACTGGCCATTATTAGGAGAGGTAATTGATTGAAAAAGGAAACTCAGTAAAGACAAAGGCACACACAACCTAGTAAAATTTGTGAAGTCCTCCTCAATAAAACCTAGTGTACTGTACTCAGATTGGGAGACCTATCACAGGCAAGCAACTGTCTGATATAGTTATACTCGTAAAAAGCACACAGCCAATATCCCAGATCACTACTGTAAAAGCAAAATACTGCAGATTCTGAAAATCGGTAATTAAAACAGAAAGTGCTGATAATGCCTGGCAGGTAAAGCAATATTAGTAGACAAAGACAAAACTAACGGGCAGAATTTAATTGTGGCAATGGAAGGTCCACACACAGTTTTGGCACTTTGACCTATTCTTCTAATAAATGTCTAGGTTAAAGTGGTGCAGGAAAAGCACAGCAGGTCAGGCAGCATCCAAGGAGCAGGAACATCGATGAAACCTGTTCAGAGATGTTATCACACTCCTCTGCAGCAGGTGGGACTTGATCCTGGGTCTTCCAGTCAAAGGGTAAGGACACTACCGCTGTGCCATAAGATAAATATTTTGATCAGATCAGCCTTTAATCTTCTTTATGCAAAGGAAACTAGTAGGAGCACCATGTGGATTTTCCAAATGAGGCCCAGTGCTAATTCAGGTACTTACCTAGACAACCACAGAATTTCAGCCCCAGTTGAACAGAATTCCCTCCCTCGCCATGCCAGTTAGAGGCCAGCTGGTCTTCACTATCAGCAGTACTACTGGGGCCAAAGCCGAAATAAGCAATGCATCCACTGGCGTCAGGCAAGCGGGACAGAATGTGTTTTTGAAGAAGAAGGCACTGACTAGATGGTAGAGACATCAACTGCAAGGGTACAAAATGCCTTCCCACTGGGCCCATTCCCAAAGCCGGGTCCCCCGCTCAGGAACAGAATGGCTGTGATTGAAAGACTCCCACAGGCAAACTGGAAATGATTGCTGAGTCTCCACTTGCTGCTAGTTTAACATCACTAGTGTTGCCATGAGACTGCCACTTAAGGGCCAGAGTTGGCTTTCAGATAGGAAAGCCACCCATAAGCCTTCCTGTGCTGGATTTAATCAGTTAGAGACAAAAAGACAGCATGATCTCTATCCACCAACCAAGCTCACAGCCTCCTGCAAATGTACTCACCTTCAGTGGGTATTAATTTGCACACAACATTTCACATCAATGACCGTCATCAGAATTCTGTTTAATGTAGTCATTACTACGAAAGCATTTAAAGAGACGTATTCAACAAAAAATGTTCGAGAACCAATGATCTAAAACCTAAAACAACATATTTGAAAGAAACATAGAGTATTTTCATGAGTGTCCTGGCCACCATTTGTTTCGAAACCAAAATCACCAAAATCTATTTATCGTTTATCTATTGTGTTTTTTTCTTTGTTGTATGCACGATTAAAATTAATTCCTGTGTTTACCTGAGAGACAGCAGTCATAGAATCATAGAGATGAACAGCACGGAAATAGACCCTTTCGTCCAACTCGTCCATGACGATCAGATATCCCAACCCAATCTAGTCCCACCTGCCAGCACCTGGCCCATATCCCTCCAAACCCTTCCTATTCATATACCCATCCAGATGCCTTTTAAATATTGCAATTTTACTAGTTTCTACCACTTCCTCTGTCAGCCCATTCCATACACACACCACCCTCTGTGTGAAAAGGTTGCCCCTTAGGTCTCTTTTATATCTTTCCCCTCTCACCCTAAACCTATGCCTTCTAGTTCTAGATGCCCTCACCCCAGGGAAAAGACTTTGTCTATTTATCTTATCCATGGCCCTCATAATTTTATAAATCTCTATAAGGTCACCCCCTCAGCCTCCAACGCTCCAGGGAAAACAGCCCTAGCCTATTCAACCTCTCCCTGTAGCTCAAACACTCCAACCCTGGCAACAACCTTGTAAATTGTTTCTGAACCCTTTCAAGTTTCACAAAATCCTTCTGATAGGAAGGAGACCAGAACTGCATGCAATATTCCAACAGTGGTCTAACCAATGTCCTGTACAGCCGCAACATGACCTCCCAACTTAATACTCTGACCAATAAAGGAAAGCATACCAAATGCCTTCTTCACTATCCTATCTACCTGTGATTCTACTTTTAAGGAGCTATGAACCTGCACTCCAAGGTCTCTTTGTTCAGCCCTAGGACCTTACCATTTAGTGTATAAATCCTGCTAAGATTTGCTTTGACAAAATGCAGCACCTCTCATTTATCTGAATTAAACTCCATCTGCCACTCCTCAGTCCATTGGCCCATCTGGTCCAGATCCTGTTGTAATCTGGGGTAACCTTCTTCGCTGTCCACTACATCTCCAATTTTGGTGTCATCTGCAAAGTTACTAACAATACCTTTTATGCTCACATCCAAATCATTTATATAAATGACGAAAAGTGGTGGAGCAAAACCAACCCTTGTGGCACTCCACTGGTCACAGGTCTGCAATCTGAAAAACAACCCTTCACCACCACCCTCTATCTTCTACCTTTGAGCCAGTCCTGTATCCAAATGACTAATTCTCCCTGTCTTCCATGAAATCTAACCTTGCTAACCAGTCTCCCATGGGGAACCTTTTCGAACGCCTTACTGAAATCCATATAGACCATGTCTACCCTCATCAATCCTCTTTGTTACTTTTTCAAAAAACTCAATCAAGTTCGTGAGACATGATTTCCCACACACAAAGCCATGTTGATTATCCCTAATAAGC
This sequence comes from Chiloscyllium plagiosum, assembly GCF_037043375.1. NCBI lineage: Eukaryota > Metazoa > Chordata > Chondrichthyes > Orectolobiformes > Hemiscylliidae > Chiloscyllium > Chiloscyllium plagiosum. Next base: position 45,107,702 of record NW_028270139.1, read on the forward strand.
CCTTACCTTTCCAAATACACGTACATCCTGTCCCTCAGGATTCTCTCCAACAGCTTGCCCACCACCGAGGTCAGGCTCACCAATCTATAGTTCCCTGGCTTGTCCTGACCACCTTTCTTAAGTAGTGGCACCACATTAGCCAACCTCCAGTCTTCTGGCACCTCAACTGTGACTAATGTATTGGCAATGGAGCACTTAAAAGGCATGACATAAATGTAAGATTTCTGTCTTTAAATCTTTACTCCAGCAGCAGTTTTATAATCTGAGATTTTTGTTTAAATCTGAGATTCTGCAGCTGGAAAAAGAGTCAGAATTAGAAGTGTAAACATGGTGAGCTGACTCACTTGAGTGGTTGACTCATGGGCATCAGTTTCCTGGAGTCTGAGCCAAATAAACATCAGTATAAAAGTACTTTTGAACACTCTCACCAGCTTCAGCGCTGTTAGTTACCTCCTGTGGCCATCATGGATCTCACAGCACAAGCATCTCTTCTGCTACCTCCCAAATATAGCATTTTAAGCATAATTTATTGTCTTTTTTAATGAAACATTAAATATATTTTATTGCAAACTCTAATATTCAATATCTCACCCATTACATGTTTTTATCTCACCCATTACATGTTTTTATGGAACTCAAGTTGGTTGTTTCAGAGTAATTCCAAAGAGAGGAGCCTGTGTTCTACCCTGTACTTCAATGCCAAAAGTTATCTTTTGCTTGATAATTCTTGACTCTTTAATTCTCCTGTTAATGGAATTTTGCACAATTCTATACAGGTATTATTTGTGGGGTCCAATTACCTACTTTGATAAATGAACCTGTCTAAACCTATTATTGAAAATACATTTTAATTCCATAGTCTGGTTGATGAAATATGGTGGATCTGAAGTTGTCAATGCACAAAGTTAAATATTATCAGTTGAGTACTGGATGTGGATAAATGTCACATACTTACTTTCAAAATTTCCAAAGAGAGAAGAATCTTTCTTTGAGAAATTAGTTTGCAAAGGTTATGACTGTGACTAATCTAAAACAAGTTTCAAGCTCATGCCACTGGCTTTTCCTGTTTAACCAAGAGCATTTTGCTTTCTGTAAGGTGCATGCACACACAGAAAAGTACCTCTATTCTCCTAGAGAAGTGATGGGTCAACCACAGAGTTGCCACTCATATCCGAAAAGATTGAAAAAAATCTTTGAAGTATTCAGTAATGCCATGATGATCCAAGAATGAACCATTCATACAGTATATTTGGGGCTTCTGGAGAAGAGGAATTTATTCCAATATCAAAATTTATTTCTTCTGATGTGTGGTAAAACATTGGCCTAGTTGAGATTCAGAGTGAAGGCCAAAAGCTGATTTATCAAAGATTAGACATCTTTGCCCACAAATGCATCTTTGAGAACAATTTGTACCTCACAAATTCATAAGATTGAATGCTGGTTCTCCAAGTACAAACGAAGCCAGTTTAAATGTAGGGTGTCAATATTGAGTCCAATGTCAATATTGACACTGCAGCTGCTCTCCTTTTCAAAGGGATCTAATCCTGAACAGCTAAAGTGTCTGTCTCACTCATTCAAACTGAGATCCTAATAACATTCTACAGATGACATGGGTTAGATAGCTAAAAAGAGGTAATTTAGCCCAACCAGTTCATGCTGGTGATTATTCTATACTTAAGCATCACCCCATCAAATCTACAATAATACCTCTCTATGTCATTCTCCCTCAAATCCTTGTTTAGTTTATCTACCTGAATATACCTATACTACTCACTTCAAATGCTTTTGATAGTAGTATCTCATTATAAGAAAGTCAATAATCTCATGGGATTAAATGTTTTCTTGTAACCAATGCATTAAGCTAACAAATTTCACAGAATTGACCCCTATTCATCTGTCGCTTTATTGAAATCTGAAACTAGGTATGTAACACACATATAATGCATCTTTCATCGCAACCTTGAACTCACACCAGTTGCCCCTTCCTCCTAAGGAGACAGTGTGGTACCACCAGGCACACAGAGTCAAGGAGGTCCAACATGCAAGCATATCAGAAGATTCTTCTAAGGGCTCTTGAGAGGCATACTACCTTTCCACTTCACCTCCTGTGATCCCAAAGCTTACAGAAGTAGAAACGGAGGAAAGTGAGCCTACATCTGGACAAGAAACTGTCAGCAATGCATTAAATTCATACGCATCAAGGTATGATCACCCAAAACTTCCAAGTCAACAGGGATATAGACAGGGCAGACTCCTACACACCAGCTATAGACATCAGGCCTGCACCTACATGTAGTAGGAGAGCGAGGAAGAGGAATACATACTGCGGTCACATAAGTGGTACTGGTACTATATCATTTAAATAACAACATTTGTCACATGCATTGTAACAATATATATTGTAGTGTATTTTTTGCCGCAGATCAGATTAATTCGCACTCATAAGACAGATGAGGAGCAGCTTTGTACATCCCAAGAGTGTAAGACATTGCAATTGCTGAACTTAGCTTATCTCTCACAAGCAACCAAACCTTTGGCTGTAGATAGCTTCAGATGTCAGGTATCCTTGAACCTCATCTTTGAAGTGGAGATGCTGGTGTTGGACTCGAGTGGACAAAGTTAAAAATCACACAACACCAAATTATAGTCCAAAAGGTTTATTTGAAAGTATAAGCTTTTGGAGCACTGCTCCTTCATCAGGTAGCTGGCTGGCAAAGGAGACCACTCTGAAAGCTTGTACCTTCAAATAAACCTGTTGGACTATAACTTGGTGTTGTATGATTTTTAACTTACGTTTGGAGACTGACGCCAATGCATTTTAATGCAAAAAACAGTGCACATTTACACCAACCTTAGGAGACAGAGAATGGAATCAGTAATGATTCCACACCCTGCTGCAGGGAGAGTTTATTTCTATGTATGAGCTTTCCAAGGGAAAGCACTGATATCCAAGGCCTGAATATGTTCAATGGGCAGCTCATATGTTTATTGTCCATGCTTCTCACATGTTTAACATTATCCGAGAGAATATTCAAATATATAAAGGCAATTTAATAGTCAAAACTGTGAAGTACTGAAGGGTTTCAGAGGAATGAAAGGTAAAAAGGAGCTTCTTCAGGAATTATTAAATCTGGTGGTGATCAAGAGAGACATCATTGTACATCACTTTGTCCTCGTATCCTCACAGAAGGTATCAGAGCAATATACCTTGAGTGCATGTGATGTAAGTAGACTGTCTCACTGCTGCCTTTCCCTAGCATTCATGAATGGCAGGTTCTGCCTAGCTACTTTAATATGCAGTCATATGATTTAGCCATTAACGGAGGTAATTAAACATTTATTCAGTATTATAAAAGATGACACTATGATGAAACAAAATTGACATGTTCTTTGTACAAAATAGGAGCTGCCTGTCAGATGAGCAAAATTTTTGTAATAAAATCAAATGAAGTCCGAACTCAGGAAAATGGGTTTTCTTTTATTCTCAAGCTCAATAATATATTACTGTGTCCTGCTCTCCTGACAACCTTCCTGAAAATGTTCCGATCATCTTCCTTATATTTATCCTAAGAAAGTTGAACTCAATCCTCCATTTTGTCCACACCCAGTACCTTCTTCCATTTTGTCTACTCAATTTCTGAACATCACATCACACTTGAAAGATGAGTACACCCTTTTCTGAAGTATACTACAAAGACCCACCACAGCAATCCAAGCATCAAGACCATATCTAAAAGAGGCCTGTGGTCTGTTCCACTATGGTCCTAATGGAAGCATACACAATTTTGCAACTAGCTATGGGATTCAAAAAAATGTCATGATTCATGTTTGGAGGTGTACCTCTTGACTCCAAGCAGCCATCCCTGTATTGGCAAAGAACTTCGGAGAGAGATCGACCCCTAGTACATACCAGTCATGGCAGCTCCCAGATGTAGACCTCCAAAATGTGACTTCAATGACAAATTATTCAAACATTAAGAGAATGAAATCTTTTCCTGTTCACAAATGCTGCATTTTGGTGATAGAGTGTTCTCAAAGCAATGTGGATGTAATCAATAGCGACCCAGAGGATAGAGAATTAAGAATCCCAATGCCCTAGATGTTTGACTATCATCATCAAGTGAGGAGGATATGAAGAGTTAGGCCCTGGTGAAAATGGCATCAATATACCTCGGGTGCACTTCAGAGTCAAGGGTTAGATGATTCCACACAAGCCCGCAGTTGCTCCTGGAAACAAGGTGCCAGCATAGAAATTAAGGGCAGCGATGACCCTGATGGTTGCTGAGATGGGATTTCCATCCAGTCCTTGTAATCTCAAATCCTTTTTCGCAGATGGCACTTCTCTTACTAATCATCACTGGCACTATGATTCAGACATTTAAAGGTATCTGTAGAAAGCCTTCCACTTTGGATCCCATCATTTGTCTACATATTATCTAAATGGCGAAAGGTTGCAGAGATCTAAGCTGTACAGGGATTTGGGTGTCCTCATACATGAATTGTAAAATACTATATTCAAGTGTATCAATCAATTAGGAAAGCTAATAGAATGTAATCATTTACTGTGAGAGAAATTGAATGCAAAATGTAGAGAGATTATGCTCCAATTATACAGGATACTGGTGAGGTACTATGAGGATGGAATGGTCTAGTAGTATTATCATCCAACCACTATTTTGGGATCCAGATTCAAATCCTGTCGTAGCAGATGATGGAATTTAAATTCAGTAAAATAAAATCTGGAATTAAGAGTCTAATGATGAGCATGAAATCATTGCAAACCCCACCTGATCCATTAATATCCTTAGGGAAGGAAACTGTCATCCTTACCTGGTCTGGCCTCTGGACCCACGGCAATATCATTGACTCTTAACTGCTGTCTGGGCAATACAATGCTGGGAGAGAGTGAGGCCTGCAAATGCTGGAGAGTCAGAGTCGAAAACTGTGGCACTGGAAAAGCACAGCAGGTCCGGCAGCATCCAAAGAGCAGGAAAGTTGGCATTTTGGGCATAAGCCCTTCATCAGGAATATCTGATAAAATGCTGGCCTAGCCAATGATGCCTGCTTCCACAACTGAACGAGTTAAAAAAAACACACACATCTGGAGTACTTGGAGGCAGTTCAGACAAGGTTTATTAGATTAATACCTGGAATGGTTTGGTTGTTTTTGAGGAAAAGGTGGACAGTATGGGCTTCTATCCTTAGGAATTTAGAGGAGTGAAAGGTGATTTACTTGAAGAGCATTTATTACCCATCCTTAATTGGCCAGAGGGCAGTTAAGAGTCAACCACATTGCTGTGGGTGTGGAGTCACATATAACCCTGACCAGGTAAAGATGGCAGTTTCCTCCTGTAAAGGACATTGGTGAACCAGATGGGTTTTTCCAACAATGGATTCCTGGTCATCATAGACTCTTCATTCTAGATATTTATTGAATTCCAATTCCATCATTTGTCATGATGGGGTTCAAACCCAGGCCCCTAGAACATCACCTGGGTCTCTGGGTTAATATTCCAGCCACAATACATCTACGCCATCACCTTCCCTTAATAAAGCCACAGTCCTACCAAACCATAAGGCCGCCCTTTTGTTAGGGAGAGATGACTGAAGGTTGTTTAACCTGAGGTTCACCACACCTCAGGTGAGGGGAAAGGATGAGAAAGAGCTTTCTTCATGGAAACCTCAGTCAGTGTGGGAATTGAAAGCATGCTGTTGGCATCACTCTGCATCACAAGCCAGCCATCCAGCCAACTGAGCTAAATGACTGCCCATAAGATTCTGAAAGGCCTTCATAGGTTACTTGTAGACAGGGCTTCCTCTAATGGAAAAATCTCGAATGAAGGATCACTGTTTGCAAGTTAGGGGTCACATTAAAACAGAGGTGAGGCAAAATAGTTTCTCACAGGTGATCATGAGCCTTTGGAATTATCTTCTTAAAAAGTCATTAGAAGCAGTGTCTGAATAATTTAAGGCAGCGGTGGATCGATTCTTGTTAGGCAAGGGGGTGATCAGGGCTAGGCAAGAATGTGGATTTGTGATTACAATTAGATCATATTAATGATCTTACTAAATGGCAGAAAAGGCTAATGGGTCTAAATGGTCTACTCCTACTCCTTGTTTGTATATTTGTATGTTTTTAGCACTCCTTTACATAAATAAGTCATTGTAAACTGCTTTGTCAACATACTTTGTGGTGGGAAGCCCTCTTGTACTTGACATCCATTCCTGCTTATTCAGTGCAATAATAATATCTTAAGGATTTTACCCTAAACCACATCAAATCTGTTCTTCTATCATCTCTTTGTTTTTACAATGGAGTTAGCTTCTTGACCATGCAGGTTTGATGAAGGATCTCATCAGAAATATTACACACATCTTTCTCATATAGATGCTAATGCTAAGATCAGTTTTTATTGATTTTTTTTTGCTGCAATGAAATTGTTGTGTCCTGGCATTTATGTCTAATCATGCATAACAAAGAAATCTTATTACTGTAAATACATAATGTGGCAGCTACAGATTCATATTTCCTGCACATATTTTGTCTTTTAATTTATCCAGAGGATAAATCGGCAGCAGACAGCTGGGCTTTCAGATCTATTGGACTCAGCTTCCCTCCTCAACATTTTAATGCATCAATAAAAGAAGCTCTAATAAAATCTCTTCAAATGGATACGAACCGCATTTATATGAAGCAGTGGAAAATATAGCTTACATTTTCCTCAGCTTCTTAATGTGCTTTCTTACTTGAAACATTATTTGATCATTTTCCCTTTTACTACTCCCACATCTCCCAATTCTGTTATTGTCCTCCCCCTCTTTTTTTATTTCACTAACCTTATTTTTTCCTTAATAATAGCACCTTCATCTTTCTTCCATTGCATTTTACCCTTGATTCAGTCCATAATTGTATATGACAATAATGGATGTGATTTGTAAATGCAGCACCAGGCTTCATGCAGTGGTCTTTAATGAAATCCATCATTATATTCACTGTCCTCATTTTACTATTTACAACTAATACATAGTCAATATTAACATGTTTATGTTCCTTGCTCCTTCATTTTCATTGCACTGATCATTCTTCCATTGTTAGCAATAACTAATGAACAAATGTTTACAAAGAAATGTAAAGCTAGAATATGTTAACAACAAATATTATCTTTTTATACCTTCCTTGTTTTATTAACTTTTATAGTAACCATGCGATTTTTTTCATTAACCTCATCTCATGCCAACATAAATCTCTCTCTTTCCAACTGAAAAATAATTCTGTACTTCACAGTAATCCACACAATAATCAAAGACACATTATAACAGCATAGGTAAGGCCTTGTAAAACAATCTTTCTAGATTATTTTTGTATGCTCATATATAACAATTAGGTGAACAGAAAGGAAAATAAAGGAATGATCCAAATTATTTTTGGCGATATCCATTTAGAGATTCTAACTTTGTAGAGTTTATACTTTGCTGCTGCTGCTTGATGCAAAATGTTGATTTTTTTTTTTAAAAGTCCATTTACAAGGCCCTGTGAGTGAACAAACATTTCCCAGACCAGATCATAAGTGCCCAAGCAATAAGATATGTTACTTTTCAAGCATCGTATTTGTGACCAATAAAAGCTATTTGTAATAGCCTTCTTTGCTTCATTGGTTTACATTTTTACTGTTTTAGATACTTTACATTGCAGGTAATAACATTTCAGTCAATATGATTTTGAATTTTCATTTTAACTTATTGTAATATGTCTTTCACATAGCTCTTAAGGTGGAAAGAAATGATACTCCTACATAGTTCTGATATACACCAATGTTTTAGTTAATCAATAGCAATATCATGCAAAAATTAAGATTGTTTACATACTGAAGGTAATTTAAACTCTTTGTAAAGTTGGTAATAAATACAAATTCACAAATACCATTAGTATGTCTATTCTATTATGTATATCCTAAGAGACAATTGCACATTTCAGGTTTACATAATTGAACTACACCATTTTATTTTAAGATAAAATAAGCTATTTAAGAAGTCAGCAATTTTGATTGCTCAACCTTGTTTTATTACATGTGAATCCAAAGCTCAAACATTTTCCTACACTAGTCTAATTGAGAAGTTTAACCAAAAATAAAGGATGTTTTGTGTCTGAAGTAAAACTTGAAATTAACTTCTTGACATATGAATAACTATTTTCCCGAGGCTAGAAATTATTATGTGTTATTCAAAAATATACTGAAAATCACCACTTATTCATGCACAGCTCTATTTGCTATCTTGAACCACAGCTGAAAAGATCTAGTCTGCAACAATGTTATTTTCAACATCTTAACAATTTAATTTTGCCTTGTACTCTTCAACTGACTTCACTGGGGACAGGTCTTTAAATAAAAATGGTTCCAGGTGAAGCATGTTATTCCAAGTGCTTTGCCACTGTATATTCAAACTGGATAATGTATTCCACCCAGGATCATTTTCCTGAAAGTTTTAAAGAGGTCTTAAACTCAAAAAATGATACAAAGTGCTCATGTATACTAAGTACTGTCTTTGCAAGATCAGCCTTTAAAATGCTTTTGTTCAATTTGTGATTGAGCACTTGAAAAACCTATTAACGGCTTGTGAATTTATAGTTACGAAGCCAAGTCCAATTGTTGTGAAATATTCAGGAACAATTTGTCTTTAAAACAATAAAATATATTGTAAGTGACAAAATAAATGGGAATTCTGTTGTATGAACTATGCATTTTTAAGTGGGAGTGCATTTTTAGTGCAAATGCAAACATTTTATTTAGTGAATTTTATGTGGATAAATTACTAATCAAGCATTTTAAATTCCTTTTTTGTATAAGCATCACAAATTCTTAAAAATTTGCAAAGCAAAGAAGTATGTGTTTGCTCCTTGATTACATCTATATAGCAACTGTACTGGAATCTATGAATATGCTCAAAAAAATCATGATTGTGACCCATTTATGTCCCAATTAACAGATATAATGGACAGAATTCTTCAAAGCCCTGAACTATGTGGGCTGTAGCAAGAAATGAGATGGAATCGCATGGGAGGGTGAGTGAGGTCTTTCTCAATGTCAGGAGCAAAACGTCACATTTTCCAATACAGTTCCAGATGTTGGAGTAAGATCCTGTTAGTGAGCAGGAGAACTGTTATTAGGGATTGTCGCTCACAATTACTCACATTGGTACCTAATCTTACGTGGTTAAGATGAAGGTTCCCAATCTATCACCTGTGGATGAGCTAGACACTGCAAATTTGGTGTGGAAGTTAGAGCAAAGGAAATCAATGCAATGGGCATGCCAACTACTGTAGGCAGTACATTGGAGCAGTCACACATGCGAGGTTACTTGACTTGGGGGTACCATGATAATAAGCAATGTATCTTACTTGGTTGCTGAAATATAGAGGACAGTGAGGTCAACAGATGCTGGAGATCAGAGTTGAGAGTGTGTTGCTGGAAAAACCAAGCAGGTCAAGTAGCATCCGAGGAGAAGGAAAATTCTAATGAAGGGTTCCAGCCCGAAATGTCAATTTTCCTGCTTCTCGGATGCTGCCTGACCTGCTGCGCTTTTCCAGCAACACACTCTCAATGCTAAAATATAGAGGTTTCCATAAGGCCACATAAATGGCCCTCGTCTTTTCCAACAAGGGCCAAATCCTCTCCTTGAAAGGGGTGAGGAACCAAATGTCAAGTGCCCCACCACCTTCCTGGCTCTTTCAGCCCAACAACAATCTGTTTACTCCTGGAATGAGAGAAAGGAAAGGATTAAGTGAGATCAAAGTTGGTGGCACAGCAATTTGTGCTGGTGCAGATGAGAGAGACGTGGTCAACTGTCACCAGTGAGTGAGTAGGCCGTGCAGAAATCATGCAGGCCTAAGAGGGGTGGAGTGAATTAGAGTGGGTGACAGCGAGTGCAAAAAGATGTTGCATGCAAATAGGAGAGTTGTAGGCCATGAATCCTGATGACAGGTGGGTACAGTAGCAGAAATAATGAAGTAGCCAAAAGAAGCTTGTGGTACATACCCTAACCCCAAGCCTATTCTAGCAGAGCAGAGAAAGTTATCCACCTTCTTCTGACACTGCTGGGCAAAGCTCCAGACTATGGAGACAATAGTGCCCCAGCCAGTAACCTTGGACCAGGCAGACAAGGTCTGGTATTGTAGTCTCCTCTGAGATTCTTGTGGCAACAGCATATCCCTCCTTCATCCTATCCTGTCCAACAGGATGTTCATGTCCCGGTCCACAAAGTGTGGTGCAATCTGGCCCTATCTGCTGTGCTTGGGAAGAATGTATAGGATTGGGCAGGACAGCTCTGAACTGTCAGCACTTAACCAATTGCACAATATTATTTTAAACATGGTGTTGGTATCAGGAATATTTCATGAAATATCAGGACAGTGATGAGTACTTCTGGTTATGGTGAGTGAGGGAATCAGGCTAGCATCAGATGAGAGAGTTGCCATAAGGGTATAGTGCCTAGCCAATGAGGCACATTTGAAGTGATCATGCAAGAAAATTCACAGAGAGAAACACGCAGAGAGAAACTGTTCATAAAATTCAACAAAACTGACACTTTGTCAAAATATAGTAAGATTCAATTATTTTTTCATCTCACTGTTATTTGTACATTTTGCTGATGAAAATCCAACTTGACATTCTGATACTATTTCCTAGCCTCTAATATACTTCATGTTGTAGGCCATGATGCCAATATTCATTTAAGTTCTCCTTTCAGACTGAGAAACATATGAGATAACTAAAGAACTTATAAGGTAATATTTTAATTAAGGCATTCAAATATTTTAAATATTTAAGATAATTAAAATTGCCTTTAAAAATACAAAGAAGCCTTGAATTCAAAGCAAAATGAGTTGATGTCCAACATCAATAAATATAACTGCAATATAAAAACAAAATATTAAGAATGTTGGAAATCTGAAATAAGTGCTCCACAGGTTTGGCAGCATCAAAGAGAGAAACAAAATCAATGATTCAGGTCAGTGAACTTACATCAGAACGAATATCTCTAATTGTACATTCCATAGCTTATCCTAATGAAAAGTGTATCAGTGCACAATGAACTGGGTTTAACTAAACTTTAGTTATTACAGAAATATTTAACCTGCGTGTACTTTTAAAATTGGGAATTAGTACATTTTCTTTGGTCCTGAAGGTGTTTCTGCATTTGTATAATGTGCTACCACGGTACGACTATAATAATGGTAACCATTTTATTCCAGTAGTACGATTTCTGATTGCATACCTCTTAACAGTTTGAAAGTTGCAACCAACTTTGCCATTTAAGTGTTCAATCACTAAAGCAGAAGGGATACAGACATGCACGAGGTCATGAATATATGTCAAAATAACCCACATTGACATATTTGCTACCACTGAGGGGAAATGGTTAGAACGTGATTTTAAATGTACCATATTCCAACTGAATACCTTCTTACATCTGCTTCCTTGCTGTGTTGCGAATATATATTTTCAGCTTGCTGCCTGCTTTTGAGATCTTTGAAGGATGTGGGTAATTGAATTTTACTTTTATCCCGTAGAACGCACAAGTCACACTCGATCCAGCAAATGTGAGTGTGCAGATGGTAGGAGAAGTTAACTCTCGAAACAGTTTTCTCCAGTAAAATGTACAAAATAAAACGATACAATATTTAAAGTACAAAGAAACGCGGTTGTTCAGTCCTGTAAATCGCGGTTGGGTAGTAAAGGATCACGGTTAAATCGAAAATCAAAACGTATTGACAGATTTTTTGGCTATTTTTGTTTCCTTAACTTAGGGGAGATCTTGCGAAGAAAGTTTAAATCATATGTGTATTTAGCGTATTCCGTTTCTACTTTACGCAAAATGCTGACTCGGTTGGCCAGCTTTAAGCAACGCCGATACATTGCCATCTGTTGGTGTTACTTTGAAGCAAGAAGCATACCCAATTTGCAATGTATTCGCCGTAAATGACCCGAGACAACTCGGTTGGCCTGACGCTGGGAAATAGTGGTTTGGATTTGAATGTAAGAACGCAATTTTCTTTTGTTAGTTCGGGGCACAATTCAAAGAAACAGTCAAAATTAAATGTTTTGTCAAATACTGGATGTGCTGTCTTAAGTGCACTGTGGCTTATAAATAATTCCTTCAAACTTACGGTTGGGTAAAGTCGGGGAAAAATGTTGTAGTGTGACTTCTTGTGTTGCATTAAAAGAGGCAGTTTTGAATTTCTCAACCAGATAGAGTGATGTGCATCAACGCACATTGCATTGTTGGTTGTAAGGACTCTACACAATTAAGACTGAGACCGTCCTCCGGCTTCCTTATTCAACGTATCATCTTACCGAGCTGATTTCATATCTTGATTTTCTTTTCTTCACATTTCTACAGCACAAATCATTGCACTACGTAACGGGAAAGACCAGTACTATTCTAAAGTACATCCAAGATTATAGCAAAGGTGTAGCCTTTCAATATTAGGGGAAAAAATCTAAATGAAAAATGTGATAGTTGTACTAGTTAGATAGTAACAACGACTATGTTAACAAAAATTTGTTTAGTATAGTTAATTTAGTATATTAAAAAAAAGTCACCGTTTCATTTTAACTCAAAGAAGATGGTCAGACTTATTTTTATAAGTTCTGGGAGAAAATATCGTGAGTGGTCAAATGTATTCCCCACTCGTGGTCTATCGAATCAAAAGCATTGCCACATGTTGTGTTGGCACGCGTTCGTATTTTATTAAGTGTAATGCATTTCATGTTAGAAAATATTTGAGCATACCTAGAAACGGATCTCTGCTTGAGGCGTGTTAACAGATACATTCATTTTGCTATAGTTTAATCATTAAAGGTTCTTGCACATCGATTATTATAAAAGTACACCCACTCTTTTCCACAAACTATAAAAGACATATGGTCAGCAACGTGAATTTCAATGAATATCAGTTTATGTTGAGTTAATTCAGACTGACTTCTTGCCCCTTTCAGGTAACCCCATCGTGTTCCTGAACAATCAGCGAATTTCAATCCTGGAGTCAGACAGAATATTGACAGAGACACAATAAGCGCTGTCTTGGTAACAAACACAAATAAGTACCAATTTTTTTAAAAAAAAATAGAGATAAATATATCCTCCTTTGAAACTTTGCTGCTAGTTTTCTTTTTTTAATGTTGAATAGTTTCTTCTGTTACTGTAACCTTCTCAAATGTCAAGAAACTTTTAAAAATCAATTAGCCTGTGATATGACGGAATGGAAGGGAAAACATCCCGTCAAATATCTCGTCTGTAAGTCGTTTTAAAATTGGATATTTTGGCGTAAAGTATTTCAAGAAGAACTGAAAAGATCATTTTAATATGTTGTTTGAGTGGCATTTACAAAGCAATAAACGGGGAAGTCAAAATATAATGATTAATGAAAGAAGAAACATATAGACATGGGCTAGATGTCAAAATGATGGCGTTGGTGAGCTAGTAATTTGGGTTCATTAAGTGTGAAACTGGATATGGAACAACAAATGGAACATGTCTGTGCAATTGAGAATAATTTTAATGATTAAGTGCTATTATGGCTGTCAAGTGCATTCGGTTTACTTGTATAGCACGCTTGCTTTGAACATTTCAAAACTTTCCCAGATCGGGCAGACATTTACAATACAAAACCAAGTTATCAAATTGCCGTGTTTTGTATAAAAGAGCAAACGAAGATTCTGACATACAAACACACGCACATGCTCTGATGAGTAAAGAATGTCTGAACCATAAGCCGAATGCTCCAGTCTGAATCTACGGTTTTCCAATCACTCTGTTGTCAATTTCACCAGGCCCCCACAGTTACCGAGATTGGGGGAGGGGTGAGATGAAAGGGTTATTATCATCCGATTTAGTTAACTTTATAACAGAAAAAAATGTTACTGGGTCCGAGTAGTTTTCATTCAATCTTCAAATCAGTAATACAGTTTTTGTCGTTTTTACAAGTGTCCGTGTAGGCCTCTAGAACAACCGAGATAAAGGGATATTGTAACATTGCGTTTATGAATAGACTCTATTTAGACCAAACAACACCGCGGCTCATTGCACAGATCCCCTTCAAATAAGAAGTATTTTGCAGAATATTTTACAGCCGGTTCAAAGATAATTAAACTGCGCGGAATGAATACGCCAATAATCCGTTTAGTATTTGATGAGCTTGTGAATATGCGAGTAAGTACAACAAAACGTAAGAAGTTCTCAGTGAAGCGGGCAACAATGCAATTTTTTTTTTGCCAAGAAGTTGCGCGGAGTGAAAGCATATCTATGTCCGGTTCTCGTTCGTCGTATTAAAGAAGGATTTGATACCACCTGTTGGCTCCGGCGCTGGCGGACGGACCGTCTGTTGCTTTCAGACTTACTGCCTCCTTGTTTTTTTTCCTTCTTTCATGATTAATGACACCAACAGGGCACTGACCGCAATTAATATTCTTTCATTCCAAGAGACACCAACCAGGAACAGCTCGATGCAGCACTTACTGGGGGGGAAAAAACAAGGCCAAATATCAGTGATCACATCCAGCCTTTGGTAGATCAATCTGGATGTAGCGAAAGGAGCACAAACGTGAATTAACTTTGGCGACGTCTTGTATTAATGGAAACCAATCTTTTGACTGAGCTGTGAACTATCATGTTTAAATTATATCCCCGGCAATTTGCTTCTGTTTTTGATTTCAGTCGTCAAATGACCAATTAGAATTCAATATCTGTTGATCTCAAGAGCACATGTGGGCAGAGGTATGAGAATGAAGCCTCTACTGGTGAAACTGACCAGTTTATTCACGAACGTATACTGTATTAAAATAATAGTTACAGGGAACTAAAACTGCTTTCAAAAGATTGGCAACGTTTCAGTACACACTTGATTTTGGTGAATAACAAATGAAGTCAGTAGGAGGAAAGCTTGGAGTTTCGAGAATGTGAATAAAGAAATATTGCTCCGTTAGCGTGTAATTGGTCAAGACTAACACGTGGAATCTTCGAAAATAAATTGCAAACACTACCTTTAACAAGTTTGTAATTTCACAGTTTTCTAAGATCTCTCTGTGCTCGCCATGTTATTAAACGTTATCCAACTTTTGTTTTGTCACTGTTATAAATTGTGAAAATGAACTGCTTTTGAATGCACCATTAATCTGTTTGAGTAATGACAAGGTATACTATTCTGATGGGTTGTAATAACTGTCTAGTTCTTATTGTTGATTCCCAGATATTGTTTACCTTTAAACTGGAAGTGCGCCTTTGTATATTTTGAAACTAAGTCCGTTTTAGTCATGTTACAGAAACCATATTTTTGAATGTGTACAAAATTAGTCGGTTGTGGAAATAAATTATAAGAACTTGTTTTGCAATCGATGCAAGTTGAATTCAATGTTAACTCGGCAATCCGTTGCACCCCAAATTAATGTGTTGAAGTGAACAGTGCATGACATTTCGTTAACATGAAATCGTTGATGAAATTTCTTTGCCTGAGGGCCTGTAACAAAACCGTTGCAAAATTACCAGTACAGTTATTTTTAAATCATGTCCAATTTGCGGAGTCGCCCTTCAGATCTACAGTCATAAAATACATTTATACATTTGACCGATAAAACGTGCAGTTTACTTACCTTAGGAGCTTGTCCAAGCAATGACAAATGGATCTTAGGGACGGAAATTAGGACGAATAATATCTGGCAACACTTCAGTGCAGATATACCTAGCGAGTCTGCTACAAAGTATTTGGAGTGTATAGCATCATATTTTTGAGTGATGTAAAATTCTAAACGATGCATAAAATGGTTTGCGTCAAAACAGATAGAAAAATATTAGTGCGACGTCTTTATATCAATGCAAAACATTTTGAATGTCGATGTATAAGTAAAATAAAATGTCAAATCGCACAGGTCTAAATTGTTTTATTTCTTTTTCCCGTGTTGTCTAGATGGGAAATTTAGTGGAAACGGATAACACCTCACTTGGAGATTATTTAACCCAGCATTTTATCCTGGTTTCATCACGGTGGCACAGTGGTTAGCACTGCTGCTTCACAGCGCCAGAGACCCGGGTTTCATTCCCGCCTCAGGCAACTGTGTGGAGTTTACACGTTCTCCCCATGTCTGCGTGGGTTTCCTCCGGGTGCTCCGGTTTCCTCCCACAGTCCAAAGATGTGCAGGTCAGGTGAATTGGCCATGCTAAATTGCCCCTAGTGTTAGATGTAGGGGTAAATGTAGGGGACTGGGTCTGGGTGGGTGCACTTCGGCGGGTCGGTGTGGACTTGTTGGGCCGAAGGGCCTGTTTCCATACTGTAAGTAATCTAATAAGTACAATTTCTGAAACAACATAAACATTAAAGTTTTAAAAAATCACACAACGCTCGGTTATAATCCAAGAGGTTTGTTTGGAAGCATCAGCCTCCCAAGCACTGCTTCTGCATCAGCTGGTTGCCTAATCCAACGCCGGCTCCTCCAAAACATTAAATATAACAGTGATGGTATCTTTGAGTTGACTGAGCACATCACAGCTTGAATTATATTTTTAATGTTGTCAGTCCTGTTATACAGTACCAATCTGCAAATAAACTTGTCTCGCTGCTCATTAATGGTCTGACATGTGAAATAAAATGTGCTTATTTTGTGAGCTAAAAAAACTTTCGAAGTTCCCAACGCTGCGCCTCTCCTAGCGTGCACAGGAGAATAGTTTCTAGTTCAGACAGGGCTGCTCTTTCACTGGTGAGTTATGGACTCCCCTCCGGTTCCCCAACACTTTACTATACTGGATTCTTTAAAAAATATATAATGGCAATAGCGTTTGTTGAAATGCGGCTAACTCGCAATAAGTCTTTTTAAATTAAGAACACCATTCTTATCACCAAACAAGTTGTCCTTGTCTTCTCGCCTGAATGTACTGGTCCTTATAAAGAAACGTGCGATCACATTAAGTCAATCACATACTTTAATGTTCTGAAGTATAGTCTCAAGTGGCACAGAAATGAATATTGAATATTTTTTTTAATATTCTGTTGGATATGGATTTATTACCCACAGCTGTGTATGTGCACTTCTCCGATTTCCTTTTCACTTAGCTCCCATCCAGAAACCTTTACATTTCCAGCGCCTCATTTGGAATGGCATCTGCTATACCTGGATATACCCAAGTATGAATTGATAAGTAAACACAGTATAATGTAATCATTTACAATACATGCCCTTATTTACTCTCCAATTTGTACTCCTTTAGAAGTAATGGGAATTACGCAGATATTAGTTTACCTGAATTCTGTCCGCTTCTCTTGGGCGCCCTGAAACCACTGCATGCGGTGCAGATCCAGCAACAGCACAATTCTATTTCTTTTCTTCCCGTGAGTTTGATGGAATACAGTACAGTAGAACTAAATTAATCAAGATACCTACCGACTTGGCATATCTCAGAATTCTATGTTATTCGATTCTGGTTTATTTTAAAGGAATTACGCTGCATTTGAAGCTGGGTGTTTACTTTATTTACTGATTTAGATTTGGGGTTCACAAATCATTATGAATGTTGAACATTAAAAACTAGTACCAGATTGTAACCATTATTCAGACAGGAACTGAAGAACTGTAAACCGTATCCTGTTTCTTGGAGCTTCACTGCGGTTTGCGAACACGCAAAACCAAACCCGGTAGAACACAGTTGGAGTTAGCTTGCTTTATTCGTGAAAGTATTTGGAATGATCTTTATTTTCAATCCATCGCGAATATTCCTTCGTCTGTGAGGATAATCGATTAGGAGAATTGGATTAAATCGATATGTCTTCATTTCTATAAAGGCTAACCATTCTGATTCGGTGTACGTTTTAAATACGTGTCGGATAGAATGTTTGGAGCTGTATTATCTATATTACACCTTTTATCTTACACCTAATGGTCTTTAAAGCTATATCCCCTCATTCATTGCCTTCCCACCTCACAACTTCACCAAAAGTCGAGACTATTGGGGCAAACTCACTTCAGCAATACATAGATATGATGCGATTTTTTTTTGCACGTGAGTATATGAATTTATAAGCGCCTTTGGTTTTGACGTTATGTACTGTGGCGTTGAAAACGCTTCCAGGCTCTCAATAGAACAAACTACCAAACTAATTTATTGACCGAGCAAAAAGAGTCCTTTAGGAAAGCTATTTGCAATAGTTATTGTTCTATGAGAAAACGCAACTCTAGATTACAAGTCATGTCTTCTGACAGTGAATACTAAAACTGCGGACTAGGTCTATAAAAACGGCGGGGAAAGAGCAAGCAAGTGCGAAACTTGATAGTTTACCTGAAAAGGTGAGGTCAGCTTCCTGCAGGCGGCGCTATGGCAGTAGGTGTAGTACTGGGCTCACAGCAAACTTCCTGAGGCTTTACATTCACCCTGCCTTAACTCACGGCTAGTTCTGTGAAAATTCACTGAAGAATGTAGTATTGTGTTTCCATCTTGTGACAGCACAATTTGTATAATTTACAGCACAATTATAAAAACTCGACCAATGCGGATCAATTTATTTTAGCGTTCCACTACAAGTGAATGTGAGATGGTGTATTTTACTTGGAAGATAAAGGGAGGCATCAATTATTTGAACAGTAAGAGTCTGTGGAACGAAGGAGTAAAGGGGTCAACTGACACGGGTATCTGCCTTATTAAAACCAGGTTAATGCAGTCATTAACAAAATGCGAATCGAGCGTCGCATTTCGTTTGTAAAGAGAGAAGATTTAAATGAAAGTAAGAGTTAAAAATCACACAACACCAGGTTATAATCCAACAGGTTTAATTGGAAGCACACTGGCTTTCGGAGCGACGCTCCTCTCCTTCATCATGAATGAAAGTAGGCATCAAGGTTTATGAGTAAAAGAGTAAAAAGGGGAGGTGAGGATTATCAGGTCAATCATGATCCTAGTGAATGGCGGATCAGGCCTGATGGGCTGAACTGCTTACTTCTCCTCCAACGTCTTATGGCCTGACCTATCAGGAAATATTGAACAGGCTTGGAGAAGCGAGGGCTGGAGGGTAACTACTAGAAGTCCCGAAGAAAATGGGAAGTATAATAGAATAGACATGGAGAAAAATATTTCCACTGCTCTGTGAATCCAAAACAGTATTTTAATAACAATTCCTAACAGCAATAAATCCAACTGTCAATACAGGAGAAACTACTCACAGATTAATTAGAATGTGGTTCGCGATGCTTCAAGGAAGAGTTGGGGCTAATCGTACGGTTTTCATTTAAGGAGGAGTTAGATAAACGCGTGAAAAACAAAGGAAGGGCATGCTGATGAAGTCAGTTGGAATAAGGAGTTATGGGCCGGGTGCTGGCAGGTGGGACTAGATTGGGTTGGGATATCTGGTCGACATGGACGCGTTGGACCGAAGGGTCTGTTTCCATGTTGTACATCTCTATGACTCCATGATATGGAGGGTAAGCGCTAGCATTAAGCATAGGCCGGATGGTCTATTTGTATGATTACATTTGATTTTTTTTTAATGAATCAAGACTTTGTGGATGACTGGTAGAGGGCATGTCTTACTTTGGATCCAGCGTCATCACATACATTGAACCGGACAATAATTTATTTTTGTATTAAAATGTTCAACTATTTTCCCAATAAATTGAATTCCAGAATGATACTGCGACCAGCGTTTATTTACTCTGAAAAAAAGTATTAGAAAGTTTTGGCGTGACAAACCCACGTAACTGTCGGTTCAGCGCTTTAAGGTAAACGAGGACATTCACAAATCTATACTTTAAAATTTAACTGTCTCTGACATTGCATGATGAACTCCTACGTTTGAGTGAATTTTGCCTGTCGGTATGACGAAGAATAAGCATCAAAGGATTGGGACTATGTCATATTTGGTTTAGGATTTTATAAACTAAATTTTCAAGCTTGAAAATGGTGTATTTGCTACGTTAGTAATCTATACTTGGATCACGATACATTGTGGAGCGGTTTATTTTGTAAGTTTTATTTGTCATTCAATCTTAAATGTCTGAATCCCCAAAGATGAGCAACCTCGTCATCATACTGGTTTAATCAAATAGATTCTGGCATTACCTGATTATTTATAGTTGGGCAATAAGCTTAGAAGAACCTGCAGTTTTACAGAACCCTTTCCAGTACCACAGCACGCACAGAAGTGTTTTATATCGAATGGAATACTTTTAAATTGAAGTCGTTGTTGCAATGCGAGTGTTGCAGCGAAAAGAAATAAAGGATTTCACCTACTAGCTCAATGCAATGTTTTGGACAGATATTGTTTTAATTGTTTCGTCCAGTTGTTATGTATTTTGGGGCATAATTGTCCAAATACTAACAATCGGTGAATAGATGGAAGGCGCACTCCTCGGAAGTTGATTTGATCAGTTAGTACCGATGGCATCTGCATTTTCGAACAGCGAGGCGGCAGCCCCTCCGATTAACTCAGGGTAACACCACTACATCACATCCCCCCCATACCCACCCACTCACACCCAATCCCCCTCCCTCCCAAAAAGATGGAGTTTCACAATCAGCTGCATGCGGACACACAATCTCAGAATGAACCTGGAGACCCACCAGGCTCGTTCTGGCTGATCGCAGATTTTTAAAAAAGAACTGACAAAGTCTTAGCGGTAAGTTTCCAGACAGGGAAGAGTAGATGTTTGCTTGATTTGGATATTTGCAACTTTTCTTATTTTCATGCATCACGAACTGATGCAGACGCTTCTAAAATGAAGCTCTAATCTCAATCGTACAAATTGACAATATCGGACGTGGTCTTTCGGATATAATAACCACAACAGAATGCGACTAATGCAGATTACGTTACTTGCGTTATTCCATTGGAATGTATCTGCGGTTCCAATAGCACTGTAGATTGCACCATTTGGTGTGTTTTTGTTGCAGCTTGACTGATTGAATTCGGTTTAATGCACGCCATGTTAAATGTGCTTTACTAAAAATTGCACTATCGTCCTTGCAAAAATTACATGCAAAGAATGTTCGCGCTTGCGATGCGGTCAGCATAATGTTTACTGTCTCCATTCTACATGAGGCAATTGTCTTCCTCCACCTTCCTGCTTCCCCGCCAATGGGCACGAACACACTTAAAGCGAGTTGTCCCCATGCAGCGACATTACCAGCATAACTGCACAATGGGTAAAAGCAGAAATGCAGGTGCACGGCTCACGGTTCCGAATACACCGCAAGGTTCACACCTTTCAGCGTGAAGTTGTGCGAAAAATAGAGAGCCACAGGCTACCATGGGTTTAGGTGGGATGAGCAAAATTACAATTTCCAATACTGGGGAATACACACCTTCTCACATGGAAAGGGGACGCCCCGCTTACTACAGCACACGCTGCCAGCTCCGATTCATTATAAATGCTCCGGCGATTACATTTGAAATCAACCTAATATTTTAAAATATTCGGAGCCAAAATGCTAATTTGGAGGCGAAGTCCCACAGCTCTGCGGTACTGATGTCGATGGAAAGTTGCTGGTACTGATCGTTCTTGGCGAACTATTTTTGAAACTGTTCGCTTTTAAAATGTAATGCTCGATAATAAAATTTGGAAATTGTTTACTAGTGCAGAAAGCGGGCAACTATAACATATCAGCCATATCTATCGGTCAACACAGAAATGGATGTTCGCCCTCGTGTCAGAATCTTCACAAGTCAAACTTGACATTTACCAAATGTTTGTTTAAATGGAATTAATCAAGGTCATGCAAATGTGGGTAGATACATAACACTCAATGTACCGATTAAAATTCAGTTATTGATACTTTGTTATATATAAATGCCACAATATATACTGTACCGTGTAATAATATAACACACGTTTATATTAAATATCATTCACTAGGACAGGCCTCACTAACGTGCTACTGAGGAATAAATTGCACTTCAATAAGTATAAATTACCAAGTACAATGTAATGTTGATGAGATAAATATTAACACAAATACTAACTAAAGTAAAATATATAGCAGTAAATCGGAGATGAACCTGAGTTCACTGTTTGATATTACACTAAACAATCGGTCCTAAATGTAGAAAGCGCCGGTATATTTCAGTAGGTCTGGGCAGCATATGTCAGGATTGAGGCTGTAGAGCTTTCTCAGTACAGATGCTGCGTGACCCGCCGAACAGTTACCCTGCTTTCCAGTCTGCTGTCAAAGGACCAGTCTTGGCAGGGCTTTTTTGTTACTAGCGCAGAAATAAATACTGCTACGTTGACCACAAGTGCAGCTCTTCACCAATAATATTGTGTATTTAGCAGAAGTAGTGGAACAGTATGTATTTTATCAGTTTTTTTTTAATCTTGCACCCGCTGTGATAGTTTAAGGAAGGCTATTTACAATATTTTATATCGCCGATGGTATCACAACCCGCTCCTTACATTAGACAACTCAAGTCGCCGCCAGAACAGTCACCATTTGGAGATGCCGGTGTTGGACTGGGGTGGACAAAGTTAAAAATCACACAACATCAGGTTATAGTCCAACAGGTTTAATTCCAATTAAACCTGTTGGACTCTAACCTAGAACAGTCACCCGTTGCTTGTCTGCAGCAATCTCTGTTTTACAGGGAATAAATCTTTGTACAGAATGACATTGGAGATTTGTCGCTAACCCAGACAAAGGATTAGCCTATCAGCCCATTCATCTTTTTTTTTGTTCAGGGCACCCGCTCGCAGCTTTGCCTTCACCGAAGAGATTTGAGTCCCAGCGCCCCCGGAACATAAATCAAGCAGCGATCACACCAGTGTTATCTCCTCAAAAAATCCGTTGGAGACAAGTTAACTTCGTTCATTAATTTGGGGAACATGTCAGCAAAAGAGTCCAAGCTGTCTTAGTGCAGCGTGGTCCGCCTCCGCTTGTCTAAACGCACATCATTATCATGCCAGTCCTTACGATTGTATACTTCACTGTTCCCAAACAATGGCTATGGTTGATCATGTTTCCAGCACAACACGATAAAATCATCTCCTTTCTAACACGGTTGCTAGGTGTAATTTCGTCCAAACATATTGACAAAGTCGGATTCAACCTTTTGCCGGCGAAGGTGACATATTTGCCTGTGCTCTGAAAGCTACTCCCGTTTGGTAACAGTTTGGAGATCCATCATTCTGGTGGGGAGAACCAGTGATTGTTTAGGGTGTAGAGCGCTTACATTCAATATTAACGAAATATCCAGGGGTACAAGGATCATAGTTATTACTACATTGTCCTTTCCGTGCCTTGCAGTCTACACTACGTTAATTGGCCCTATCACCGGTTTGACGTACGGTAACACTGGGTAAGACTAAAACAGTCCTCTCTACCGGCAGTACGTTTTTCTTACAGAAAAAATGCATAAATTGCAGAATCTCAAATTCAGTGTGCAACAGTTATTCTAAAATAATTCCTGAATATATATGCTGTGAATGAAATCACTTAAATGTTACACCTCCGAATTACTGTACAATCGATAAACGTTCAAACTAATGTTTCATCTTCGTTATTTCAGAAAATACCTTGAATATGTATTGGTTCATTTTTTTAAAAAATCAAATAGAAACGACCATTAAAAATCTACGCTTTGGTTTTGGTTTACACTGAGCGTCAAAATAAGTATTGGTGTAGAAAACCGAAAGCATTTGAATGTACAGTATTTGGCCTATGGGGGTTAATATTCAAAGTTGAAAAGTGAAACTGTGCTTTTTGGATAACAGTTTCTAATGTGCAAGTCATTCCAATCCACACTGGAAGCCAATCGGCCTATTTTGCATAAAGTTGACTGGTTATCCTGGCCAATAATTCCATTAAACAATTAACACGGGCTGTTTGTGATTCTCCCCAGTTAACACATGATAACAATTGCCTGTTCCTGCATAGCGAATATGTTTCAATCTCATAAAGCGAGTCATCGAGAATGCACATTGCTAGACGTCATTTTAAAACAATTCCTTTACAGAGCGATGGAGGTTATTGGCTGGAAAACATACTCGCGTTGGTCTGTTGGTTGACTTGCTAGCAATGGAAAGCCCGGTAACGTGGATATTGGGGGAAAGCTCAGCGGAGAAACTCTTTTATGAGGCTTCAATACAATGCACGCGATTGACACTTCGACATCCAGTCCTTCCTATTATCAAATCGAATGCAATCTTTCAAGCCCTGATTCAATGAGGGCGCATTAATAGCAGGGTTATCAAACCAATGGAAATAAATATTACCACGTCGGGCCATCCTTCTGAATTAAATTAAAAGTAACCACATATAATATATACTCTATTCTTCTTGCTTCATCACGGTCATATAGTTCCGCAAATCCTAAGTGTAATAGTTTTGTCAAAGGTTAAAATACAGGACATTCTTCCCCCATGTGGGCCCGTCACATTATGAACCACTGCACCGAGGCTTGAGTTATCTTTATCTTTGCTGTGTTGTTCTCAACGATTGTTTTAAACACTTTGAATCGTCAAGAGGGGAAATTTTTAAATGAATAATGCTATACATCCTTGACTGTCAGTCGTTGCACGCTTGCGAAGCACTAAGTCTAATATTGTTTACATACTGACTTGTGTGACATGGAATTAAAGTCTAGTACCTAAATACGATAATATTACTTTTATTTAATTTGGATGCTTACAGAGAACAAAAGGCACTTTTTAAAGTCATAGTAGATTTTATTGTTTTAAGAACTGGAAATAATGCAGAGCGAACACTTTCATAAGAGGGTTACAACTCCAGAGGCACCATCCTGAACCGAGCCATCCTTTGTCGCTGATGTTTGTACCGTGTTTAAACATTCGTTCCTAGTTTTATGTTAAATTCCGGATCCATTCAGGAGAAACGATTAACCAGTTATAACTTTACACACGCTGCTATTACAAAGAAAAGCCTGCAATAAGATCGCCCACACTAATCGCTACTAAATATCAAAAAGAACGGAAAGTGCTAAATTCTTACCCCTATTAACTGCTCGGATATAATCACAGATCGAAATGATTTTGAGATTGGGGCAAACATCTTGACAACATCACCGAAACCAGTCTGCGAGAAAGTGTTAAATGTTCTGCGCTTTTCCCCTCCGCTGTTCTTAACCAGGGAGTACAATACAACAAAATATATCTCTCTTTAGATATTTGCACTTAAGAGACAGCCCGCAGTTTCTCTATGGTTCATACATTCAGCACACGTTGCTTCGCAAAACAAAAGGAAAAGTAAAGCATGTCCAACCAAGGCCAAACTTCGAGATTCTTTTCTGTGAGATTTAGAGGACGTCGGCAGCATTTTGTTTTCTCTCTCCCTTTCCGGCGGTCTTTCATTATTTGAAGCTGAATTGGAATTAAATATCAATTACATGGATACCATGGAAACTCCATCTGCTGAGCCCAGTCTGCAGCTTATACTTCACACCAACGCAAATAAATACGGTAGTTTTAAGGGCGCGTGTTGAAACTTGGTTCATTTAAAAACAAGAATCTATTGAGTCCCCGTGCAGGCGGTTACTGTCCATGCAGGCAGGCAGTAGGTGAACGGATAGTACTGGTAGGACGGCTGGAGGGAGAGCAGTGATGGCCGAAGCAATTCTCCCGGGCTGTACTGTCTCTGATCGTCCCGGATTAATACTTTCACCGCTACTTTCTTCGCCGCTGGGGCCGAAGCCATCAGGTCAGCGGCAAGCTGCCGCCGTTTGGTTTTGTACCTACGGTTCTGGAACCAGATTTTGACCTGAGTTTCGGTGAGTTTGAGAGAAGCGGCGAGATCCGCCCGCTCGGGCCCAGACAGATATCTCTGGTGATTGAAGCGGCGTTCCAGCTCAAATACCTGGGCATGAGAGAAGGCGGCTCTGGAGCGTTTCTTCCTTTGCTTGGGCTGATCCGGGCTCTGCTCAGATTTACAGTCTTCGTCAACGGGGCTCGGAGCTAAGGAGTGGGGGGGGGAAAAAATAAGATCTTAAGTGAATAACATTAACTGGTCTATCCAATCCATTAACAGACCATGTGTACACTACTGAGGGTGACTGCTGAAGTAAACCGCTCGAAAATAAATCTGGACCCATCCGCTGTCAAAATATGAAAGCGACATTTTCTAGAAGGTGCTTTGCAGATGCACTTTGCAAAGTACCGAGTTTACTTAGAAATCACTGGTTAGGAAGCTAACTGTGTTTACGCGTGTGAACAGTTATTGCCATAAACTGCAGTGATTTATTGGTGAATGAATAAGGATTATTATGCTACCTGCTAAATGTTCTGGCGTTCCTCCGCTACACAGATAGTCCTTAGTATCATCCTTCCCTTCGCTGAGACTCGAACTTGCTTCCTTCATTGGTTTCGACTGGAAGGAGCATGCTGCAGCAATTTCCAGCTCCTTTTCCGAGTTGCACATCGAATGATTTTTACAGTCATTTTCATCACTGACGCCCGAATCTGAGTCAGAACAGAGCTGCTCGCTCGGCAGATCTCTCCCCGTATCGATCTTCCCAGAAGACGCAGTGATCTTTGGACAGGAATCCAAAGCGTTCAACATCTTCCAACAGGTCGCGGGCGAGATACAGGACACGTCCAGATTTTTCGAGTGTCGATTCTCATCTTTTCTGGTTAAAATTGCTTGGATGGAGAACGGGGTCAAGGTGTTACCGCGAACAGCCATTTTAGCAAATGCTGTTCTCCTCGAAGTTTTCTAAACGTTGTTTATCTCTCCCTCCCTCCCTCTCTCTCTCTCTGTGGAGTTATCGGTGATGTCCGTACTTCTGTGGTGAGATGGGCACGCAAGGCATCGCTGCTCGTTGGCCTGGGATCTGAGTGCGAGCGGAGGTTAGTTAACACTGACTCTCTCGGCTCTTTCTCTCCGCTCCCGGGTCATTGCTCCTCAGATGATTGACAGCGGCACCCCCCAATAACCACAATCCGATTGGGCCACCACAAAGAGGCTCGACGTTTTAGCGTCACTTCATTGGTTGCTCGCCGTTCTCCATCGAAAGGCTGGACAGTGCTGGACAGAGAGGGGTTTTGGAGAAATGACTGCACCTTCGACTTGCCGTTTAAAACTGCTCTAGAAACCTGTCTGCAGTGAAAGATAATAATTACTTTAAAAGCATTCGATATAGCCCTACTGCCAAATAGTCACATCACTGAATTGGATTATCTCCAACTCCAACCATTTTATTGATATGCATTGCAGACCCATTAAAGATTAAAGCATTCCTTGGGATTTTTAAAACATTTCTTGCAAATTTAATGCTGTAATATGCATTTCATTTATAATAATTTATAATATGTTCATTGCGCACGAGTGTTTCGTACGTATAGTGAATAGACACACATGAGATTGTTGACAATATTAGGAGACAGTGAGGCCTGCAGATGCTGGAGATCAGAGTTGAGAGTGTGTTGCTGGAAAAGCACAGCAGGTCAGGCAGCATACGAGGGGCAGAAAAATCGATGTTTCGGGCGAATCCTGATGAAGGGTCCGGCCCGAATCGTCGATTTTCCTGCCCCTCGGATGCTGTCTGACCTGCTGTGCTTTTCCAGCAATACCCTCAACTCTGTTGATAATATTAGATTGACATAGGTATATATACACAGATTAGACATGCTGTTTATATCCTATTGTTTAGATAAACACACATCACAGATACACATAGACATGATTTTTCAAATAAATATTAGAAGGATAGATACAGCTACAGGTAGATAAACAAGTGAATAAACAACACTCAGGTAACACAATAGCACCATTGGGTAAATATGAAGAGGGCCTAACACTGATGAGACAAACTCCAACAAAAAAAAACAAAAATTCCAGCACAACACTTAATAAACAATGTCGCTCCACAAAAACACCATTGACCTAATCACATAATTCAATGTCGGTGTTTCCAGGCTGGTGTGTAAACATATCAATTTTTGTGACAAGATTGTCAGTTGAAGGTGGGAATGAGGGGGGGGGGGGGGGGGGAGGGGGCACACTCAAAAATCCCAGTCATAAGAGCCCTTCCAGAGCTGGGATAGTCAAGGTATTTGCATCTGTGCCACTGCAGGAAAGGGAGTAAAAACCGAACAACGAACACATTAACACGTAAGATAAACCGTTTTAGGCGCAGCTTTGCTTCCTGAGTTTTGGCAGTCGAACTGGGTGGTCCGTGTTCATTTCAGCAGTTTAGCCTTCCTCTGGTGCAGCTCACAGCTCCTAACCAATAGAGAGTGGGCGGCCTGAGAAACGTGATAAATTATAACGTGTTCGTTTATTTGCACAGCAATCAAGTCCCTAATTTATCGGCAGCAGAGTGTCAAATGGCGGAGAGCCCCACTCGGCCATCCTGCTTCTCCGAACTAGTCCCAGTATCTCTTAACCTTTTCACGGCAACCTCTCTATAAGCCACATACACACACATTTGGACCGGTTAAATGTAAATATAATAGGGCTACCTAGAAACATTTGATGTACCAGACTGTTTGAATTAATCTTCGTGTATTTATTGATAACATTGAAATTGCCGCCAGTATAAAAGTTTTGGATAAGGGAAAATAGCATAAAGTGGGCCATTAGAGTCAAGTGTAAATTGTGATTGAAACTGCTGTTAATCCTTCATCGAATGGATCTTGCGTTCAGACAAAAAGAGGCCGGGGAGGCTTTGTCAGGTCGGCTCTCATCACCTGTTACATTTGCAAACATCTAAATTGATCTGGTGTAAAAAGAAAGTGGAAGGATGAAACGAAAGACGGAAGCGCACAGCTCACTTAAGTGCTGAGCACTCCGGTTTCTGACATGCAGGAGTAAAAAGGCGTGACTGAAGGACCCCTTGAGCGAGTGGATTGTGTGTCCGCGCCACGGTCAGAATCTCCCATTATGGCAAACCAAAGAAGCCATTGGCTTAGGGAGCAGGGGATATGTCACCCCAGTGAGAGGGAGACTTTTCTCACAGGACAAGTCGCAAGTTGCCGATCATCGACGAAACACTACAGAAAAAAATGGTACCAGCATTATTCGCATGAATACAAAACACCTTTACCGTCAAACTGTTCAAATGCCAGTGCTATGATTGCAACCCCGCGAAAATAAAATGCAGGAATTGGAAAAACCAGCTTTCTCTTTACAAACAGTATCGAATCCTTCAAGAAAGTTCGAATGTTACAGTATGTTAACCTGTCCTATTGAAGGAACGAAAAAGCCACCACAGCCAAGTTCATGGAAAACGAGCCGGGTTGTGTTTGAACTGTTGCTTCACCTCGTCCTCACCCAGTCTGCAAACCTCTATGGGACACTGACAAGACATCCTACCGTCATTTGCAGATAGACACATGCTCAGTACACTTTCTATAAGCACAAGGTCTATTTCAAGGTTTTGCACAAAAGTTCCCCAATCAACACTTAACGCATTGACGTGCAACCCATCTTCTTTCTGTATTTATGATTTGGAGGTGCCGGTGTTGGACTGGGGTGGACAAAGTTAAAAATCACACAACACCAGGTTATAGTCCAAACAGGTTTAATTGGAAGCACTAGCTTTCGGAGCGGTGCTCCTTCATCAGGTGGTTGCGTATAACCTGGTGTTGAGTGATCTTTAACTTCTTTCTGTATGTATTACTTTGATGAACACAGTGCAGCCCAAAGCTTGAACAGCGGCTACAGGAGCGATGTACTGATTTATTTTCACAGAAACGAATGACGTGCAGCCTGCGTCCGCGGGTCAGGATTGCAGGTACGCGGTGAGAATAGTTTGGTCCTCGCCAATTTCTCAGCTAATAAACCCAAAACCCGAGCTGTCTTTGAGCTGCTTTCGCACGCCATCTAGAGTCTCTAACTTTCACACACGTGCTTTGTCAGAAATCATATCTTACATACATTTAAAAGTAATTTTAATCTCATTCATGAGAGTGAAAACAAATTCTGATTATAAATCGATGAAGACCTTTCCAATGTCTAAAGCGCTTCCTTTAAGCCAATCCTCAGCAGTTTTTCACAATTCAGCATGATTCTCAAAGGCAAAAGCAATATCTTTCTCATAATCTAAACATTTCATTAAACAAGTATTTTAATACATACTCAATGAGGATGTCTGTCATTTATACTCAACTACGCAGCTTTATGCTTTGGGCATACTGACTTTAGATAACTTGGAAACAGGCTCTTTATGCAGAACGGTACCCTTATGACAACTCAGTGAACTTGCGAAGCTAAAAATCAAACAACACCAGGTTATAGTCCAACAGGTATAATTGGAAGCACTAGCTTTCAGAGCGCTGCTCCTTCATCAGGTGCGAAGCAGCAGCATCATAAATAGGAACAATGGTCATTGGGCCCTTTCAATCGTGAGAGAACCGTAGAATAGGATTGCCCCAAGTGTTTCAATCTGCACCGAATATCTACTCCCAGGCTTCCTCAAACCAGCAGCTTGAACTAAGAGAACAAACGATAATTTGCAGTGTCGCAAGTCACTTAAGAGAGACTGAAGAGGCTCGCATTGTTTTCTTCAGAGCAGGACAGACTGAGAGGGGACCCGAATGAGGTGGATTGGATTATAAGGGGCATGGACAGAGTGAATAGCAAGCAGTTGCTCCCCATAGTTGAAAGGTCAATCACAAGGGGGCATAATTTTAAGGTGAAGGTTTGGAGGGAATTTGAAGGGGAAAACATTCACCCAGATGTTAGTGGGAATCTGGACTGCAGTGCCTGGGAGAGGTAGCAGAGGCAGAAAACCTCACAACCTTTAAAAAATTATTAGCTGAGCACTTGAAATGACATAACATTTCAGATTATGGGCCAAATGCTGGAAAGTAGGACTGGTGAAAATGGGCCCATGCAGACTCAATCGGTCAAAGGGCCTCTTCTGTGCTCTATGACTCCATTCTACAACACTTCAGGCAAACACTGACATTTGATGTACAGAATAATCAGTGTGGTATTAATTTAATCTGATTTTCATTGCAAAAACCAAATAAGGCAAGAGACAAATTTCAGGTCTATAAATGCCATGGGCCTTAACATTTCATTGTGTAGTGATTATATTTTTAGCCTAGGGGTACCTTTTTGACTCCAAAATAGCATCAGAATGATACATGTGTGCACACTTGGGGTGCTGTCCTAGATGAAAGTCCTGTTGGTGATGTGGGTAGTATGGGCACAGGGGGTGCATGTTAGAGTCCAAAACATGAAACACACTGACACCAAAGTTACCATTCTCAACTACAACACTCAAACAACTACCTTGTGATCTTGTGCAACTGAGAAGATAATCAGCAGCATGGTCCAACTGTTGTACCATTTAGAAGAATCAATAACCACTATCAGGTCAGTTGATGATTGATTTATAGTGGTTGTTACTATTTTGGTGGTTTATACTGCTACCTAAAATTGAATTCTCTCAGGAGTAGTGTGACATATGATAATGCCATTGCCTTTCACTTCATTTGCTTTTGCTTCCAGTCATGTGTGTTGTATTTGTATCCCATTTGAACGACAGTATGGCAGAAAGAATAAGGAAATGTGACACAGATTAAAGAAGGAGGAGATGGACGGTGAGAGGGCACACAGAAGAGCCAGGAACCTCAGGTAGCAAATCTCCAACCTTGACCTCAATGAAAAACAGTATGTGTGACATTTCTGAAGGAGAGTCATATTGGATTTGAGACGTTAACTCCATTTCTCTCTCCACTGATACTGCTAGAGCTGCAGATGATCTCCAGCAATCTATCTGCTTCAGATTTTGAGCATTCACAGTATTTTGCTTTTACTTGCATGACATTTCCATTTGACTAAGCTGGTGCTCACTGAACCTTTTCTTTAACCCATTACCATTGCAGCTTCAAAATAGGATGAGTCACATTGCCTTGGAATTGAAGTGGCCGCTGTAATTGAGGCAAGTTAGAGTGAGAAGTGCAGATGTCTGTCCTTCATCAGTTAGCACATGTCACCTGCATTCCTGCAAAGGAGAGGGAAGTGGGTCAGTGAATATGGTACAATGTGCTTGGTTGTTCTGATTCCCTGTTGAATATCTAGTGGATCAGTGAGGTTTGGGTGTGTGTCTTGCAAAAGGAATCCAACAATTTCCCGTATAATTCATAACTGGCTAATAAAAGGAGGAATGGAACTGATATATAGATTGTTATATATGTGGAGATTTACATACGGAGGCAAGAGTGTTGTTGAAGGATTAAATGATCATTTTGCATCTTTCTTTAGTAAGGAAGAAGACACTGTCAAAGTCACAGTGAAAGAGGAGGTAGCTGAGACACTGGGTGGACTAAACATTGACAAGTAGTGGTATTAGATTGGCTGCAGTATTTAAAGTTGAAAAGTCACCAGGACCTGATGATATATATCTAAGAAAGTAAAAGAAACAATTGCAGACAACTGGCGATTGTCTTCTAATCTTCCTCAGATATGGAACTGGTGCCAGAGAAATGCAAATCTTACTTTGTTGAAGGAAGAATGTAAGGATAAGCACTGCAGCTACATGCTAGTCATTTTCTTCTCAGTGGTAGGAAAGTTTTCAGAAACTTTGAATTAAGGCAATATTAACAGTCACACAAACAAGTGTGGATTAATTAAAGTATGCCAGCATGACTTTGTTCAAGGTAAATTGTCTTTAACTTGATCAAGTATCTTGATGAGTTTACAGAGAGGGTTGATGAGCGTAATGGCATGATGTGCATGAATTTTCTAAAGGCATTAAAAGTGCCACTTAACAGGTTTGTCACTGAGATGGAGCCTATGGAGAAATGGAGAATGACAGCTCAGATGGAAAATTGGCTGAGTGACAGGGAACAGGCTTTCATTATGAATGATTGCTTTTCAGACTGCAAAAAATTGTGTAGTGGGATTCTCAAGGGCTTGTGTTACAATACTAGCTTTACTTGATATGTATTATTGACCTAGGCTTTGTTGTACATAGCATAATTTCAAATTTTGTGGATAACAAAACTTGAAAATATTGGGGACTGTGAGGAGTGTTACCATAAATTTCAAGGTGGTATACACAGAATGGTTGAATGCCTGAACAAATAGCAAATTTAAAGCAATAATGCATGAAGTGATTCATTTTGGTACAAAGCAAAAAAAAGTTAACAATTCTAAAAGGGGTGTAAGAAAGAGGGACCTCAATGTATATGCAAACAAATTATTGCAGGTGGCAGAGCAAGTTGCGAAAGTGATTAATAAATCATATGGGTCACTGGGCTTTATAAATCGGAATATTGATCACGAAAACAAGGAAATATGGTAATTCTGTATAAAACACTGGTTTAGCCTCAACTGGAGTAAGCATTCAATCTGGACATTACATTTTAAGCACTTGAGATGGTGCAAGCAAGTTTAATGTGCGTGTTTGCTGGGATATGGTATTTCTTTTGGTTGGATAAGATGGAGAAATCAGACTGTTCTCTTCTCAGATGGGAAGATCGAGAACATGTGATCAGCGCATTTAAAGTCATAATGGGCTGGGAGACAGTCGATGAGGAGAAACTCTTTCCATTTTGGTAGAATATCCTGAGCCAGAGAACCCTGACTGAGGTGGTTGGCAAAATTAGCAAGACCAACACGAGGAAAGACATTTTTATTCAGCAAGTAGTTAGAACCTGGAATGCAGTGCCTGAGACTGTGACGGTATTAGATTCAATTGAGATCTTTAAATTAGAATTGGATATGAAGCAGCTATGTGAAGCAGCTCTATGGAAAAAAGTTGGAAGGGGAACTCGACGAGTTGCTGTTACAGAGAACTTGCAAAGACACTTATGTTTAAATAGTGATTGATGTGAGGTTGCTTGAAGTTGAGTGCTGGGGCTATGTTTCATTGAGCAGTGTGAGTCTAAAGGTGCAGTTACATCAAGCTGGCATTTGAAGATGCATTAATTGTCCTTGACCAGTCATGCAATACCATCAAACTACTTGCTGTGCGGCTTTCATACACTTGGAATCAAGCTGCTGGCATTGACAGAATTGCTATCTGGCCCTATTGCCTTTGAAGTGTTTGCTTAGACTACTGTTCCCTTGTTGGTTGAGGACCTCTCCTGTTGAACATCAGTTCCTCTTCTACATAAGACTTTCACCAAGCCACTTTCAACACCTGCTCCAATCCAAGTTTAAGAGGTGAGGCTGGATTTATCTCGTTACAGTTGGTTTGAACATATGTTAATTTCTTCTAAAATGTGTCTCTGCTCTGGCAGCAGTCACTCAACAGCATAATTACTGTTGACTGCATAACATAAATGATCAGGCAGTACAAAAGTTTCATATTGCTTACATCTTGCATCATAGTCCCCAAATCTCTCGGGTATTTTTGCGGTTTTAAAGTTACAGTTATGCTATGTATAATTGAGATGATTTAATTGAAGGTCTGTTGACAGAATTAGAATGTGAGTATACAAGTGACAAGTTTCAAGCCAAGACTAGAGTTTGGAAAAGCATGTTCCTCTCACCATTCCTGGTAGATGTGCAGAACAAATGCTTGACAAAAGCATTTAATATTGGCAATTAATATCTTTGAAGTCTAATTAAATAAAAGATTATATATCATTACGTTCATGCTTTGTAGAACAACTGAGTCTCTGAGTATTGAGCTCAATAAAATGTCAGTTGTGGAATGCAGCAATCAGTTAAATGATGCAGGTTGTAATGTTAGATTGATAAACTGAAGTTTGGCTAGATTCTGCTAGAAGGCAGACAAATATATCACTGAGACTGATCTTTCTTTTAGAAACCTGGCCTGGAGTTGTTCAGCTTTTTCAATAGATTGGATAGGTTGGATGGAATACATGTGTGCAAATTATACACAGTGTCTATTGACATCATTGCACCAGCCAATGAGGTGGATGTACTGTAAAGCATACAAAAGACTGACAATTAATATTGTACCATTCACCAAGCAAATATTTAGTAGATCCTCTTTAAATGAAGTTAAAAATCACATAACACCAGTTTATAGTCCAACAGGTTTATTTGGAAGCACTAGCTTTTGGAGCGCTGAACAAAGAAAACAATGAAAATTTACGGCCCAGGAACAGGCCATTTGGCCCTCCAAGCCTGAACTGATCCAAATCCACTGCCTAAGCCTGTTGCCCAACTCCTAAGCATCTGAATTCCTCTGCTCCCCAACTACTCATGCATCTGTCCAGACGCATCTCAAATGAATCTACCATGCCTGCCTCTACTACCTCTGCTGGCAACACATTCCAGGCACCTACCACCCTCTGTGTAAAGTACTTGCCACGTATATCCCCCGAAAACTTTTCACCTCTCACCTTGAAAGTATGACCTCTCGTTATTGAATCCTTCACCCTGGGAAAAAGCTTTCTCTATCTACCCTGTCTATGCCAGAGTAGACAGAGATAAGCTTCTTCATCAGGTGGTTGTGGAGCAGGACCATAAGACACAGACTTTAGAGCTTAAGTCTTTCATCCTTTAGAATGAGCATGTTAAATGACACATCGTAGCTAACAGTCTACAGTGTCCATTTATGAAAGGAATAAGCATGATGGATTGAATGGCCCTCTTGAAATGCATATTTTCTTTCATCTCTTTCTTGTGTCTCATGCACTGAAAGATATTTACACTTAAATTTTAATATTAGATTTTTTGTTTTAAATGCTGCTGTATCCCCAACTTATCATCATATATAGTCATTCATAATGATATGCAATAATTTTAGGCTAATACCCTATGAAAGGCCTGTTATGTTTTTCTTTTTATAATGGTGAATAAATGTCCTTTCTCCACAATGCCAGCTTCTCAGGAATTTGGTCATATTCAATTTTTAACATAATCATCACAAAATTTTAAGCATAAGATAGAAAAGTCTTGGATTAAGTCACAACTGACTTTACTAACGACTAATTATATCAAGGATGAAAGACCAGTTATGTAGAGAGTCTAGAGGAACTGGAATTGTTTTTTTTAGATTCCCTAAAAACCATTTGGTCCAACAAGTCCACACTGAGTCTCCGAAGATTAAGCCACCTCGATCCATTTCCCTTTAACTAATGCATCTAACACTATGGGCAATTTAGCATGGCCAATTCACCTGACCTGCACATCTTTGAATTGTGAGAGGAAACAGGAGCACCCGGAGGAAATCCATGCAGACACAGGGAGAATATGCAAATTCCACACAGACATTCACCCATTTTTCTGAGAGCAGAAAAGATTAAGGGAAGATTTAATGGAGACATTCTAAAATATGAGGCATTCTTATAGAATAGATAAGGAGAAATTATTTACACGATTATTCATATTTCAGTAATTGAAAAAACAATCAATAGGTTTTTATACAGTTTTCTTTTCACATGGTGAATCATTATAACCTGGAAGATATTGCAAGAAAAGCTGGTGAAAACAAATTCAAGGGTACCTTTCAAAAGGTATTTAAATATGTACTTGAAAAGAAACATCTCCAGGACTATGGGTTATGAGTGGAATTAGTTGGACAGCTGTCACATGTATGATGGGTCAAATTATCTCCTTCTATGCTGTTGGACTCTATTGGCAGATTGTTCCCTCAATGGATGTGGTGAGCAAGATGTCAAAAAGGAGAACTAATTGGGTGACTTGCCCCTGGAAAGAAACTTAGCCCTGTCATCACTTTTGCAATTAAACACTTAATGAGAGGGTCCATAGGTCATTTTCTTAACAAACAATTAAGGCCCTTTAAGTGGCCATTTAATCATCACTTAATAGCCTCAACTCACTGTCTTCCGAATACCTCCTAGTGGTCGAGTAAGGTAGATGACAGGTAAAACAGATGGTGAGTTTCCTGACTGGGAATCCAGGGTGACTTGTCTTCTGAGTTTGGGGAGTGGCTCCAATTGAATCCACAATTCCACTGATCAATTGGATGTATGGATGACAAGCAAAAGGGTGACAGGCAAAAAGCCATCCCCCTGCCCTTATGTCCAACACCCCCCCCCCAAGTCCTCCTTCCCACAAGCCCCACCCCATGAGAAGAAGAAAAAATTGCCTTCACTTCTCACCGTTGGGTGGACCCCTAGAGAAGGTCTCAACCAGCAGCCCTTAAACACAGAGCAACTAACCTGTGATTGACCAACAGTTTCTGGCAACTTGACACACCAATATGGAGCACTGGATGTGATAAGAATGTACACTACCTATCAGCTCTTCGTGAGTATGTTAGTGAGGGCAGGTATCAGTAATCACCCAACACAAGGGAAATAACACTGCTGTGCCAATTCATCTTGAATTGTCTTACACATAACAAACTATTATACGTCTGTGAGTAAGTTTCAGGTTTGTAATCAAATAGGGTTCAGCTAATATCAAATGATTAAACCTACTGCTCTTTCTCCTTCCCTGGTGCGTTATTTTCTTTATCAAGTTGAGGATGCCAGTAATTCTGTTTCTAACGTTTGGAAATTACATGTGTAAAACATTAGGTTGGGAAGTTATGAAACATAAATTACTACAGATTAGAAGAGGGATATGGAAGCAACCCTCCAAAAGCCAACCAAAGCAGTCCAAGCACCATTAGAGTCAAAATGAGACAAACGTCCTTGAGATCAAATATTCCGAGCATGTTCTCTTAGATCAAAGAGTGGTCCTGATAGAGTGTAAAGATATACTTCATGACGCAGAAAATTATGGCAAATTTTATGAACATTGGGAGCTGACTGAGTATGATACTGATCTTCATTCGGGTAGCATTATGATTCCACCTATGATGATACTAGATCAGTCAGATCCAGAGTGGCTTGATAGATCATAAACTTTCTTTTTCTTTTTTTTCAGGAAGGTCACTCATTGAACATATTCACAGCACATTGCAAATTCACTTTTAACAAAAGAAAATCAAGGTTTATTATGCAAAAGGAAAAGAAAAGCATCAATTATATTACTATAGTTCATTACAAATATATACAGTTTTGGAACAATCTCGTTACAAGCATTAGAAGGAAAAATTCATCCGTTTTTCCATAGCAATAGCCTTGCAGACATTCAAATTTCAGTGAAGTGTCATCTTTTTGCTCAGCTAGCATGGCTGTAATCTGTTTCCATTTCACAATTTTCCATACAATCGCTCAATACTACTTTCTTCAATTAATGTCTATCCATGAGATTTTTAAAACAATCTGTTAACTCAGCTCTGAACTCATGTCTTCAACGGCATGATAGGGTGTATTCCTGTCTGAAGTCTTCACCGTTATCTACTTCTAAAACTTTATTCCTATTGACTTTTAAACAACTCAGGCCTTATCCACAGCTGTAACTGCTTGAAAACTGCATATAATAATATCTCTACTCTTAGCAACCCCCTCTTCTCTTTGAATAAATCTGCCTCTGGTCTTCACTCCCTCTCTGGATCATAAACCTCAAATCACAACAGAAGAAACATGTTAACATATAAACCAAATGAATACATAACAAACTTATAAAAAAAAGTTTGAAATCAATTGCCTGTAAAGAAATAGTTGGTTTGGGAAAAATCAAGATAAAAATCAAATTGGAGCTGGTCAGAAAGTCTAATTTAGTGAATATATTTCTCAAAAATAGTTATTGGGAAAAGATTCAAAGCATCTGAAATGTTTAAACAGACATTGTGAAGTGAACGTTTGAGAAAAATGTCTGCCTTGTGTCATTATGGATCAGACTCAATGGGCTGAATGGCCTACATCTGCTATTGCATATTATGGTCTATTACAGCATCATATACTATGTCTGACACTAATGCGAATCCATTATAGGCAAGGCATTCTTGCCTGAGACATTCAGAGCATTGAGGATTCTATTTCAGCATAATATCTTTGACTACACATACAATAACGCACTTGCCCTTATAGACAAGGTTGTCATAAAAGCTTTCAATGAAAACTGGCTACATATTGAAATTATTATATTATACATGATGCATATTTTCCTAGAAAATGATCATCATTACATAATGAGTGAAACTATTTTATTGGTCTCCTACTTCTTATGAGAAAATCCCATCCTGCAACATTCTGCTAGCTATGATGGGGCCAATGTTTTGCATGCATAACTGCATTAATGGGTTAGTCACTGAGCTAAAATTATTATTTGAATCTCTATTATGCTATAAACATAAAATGTTGAATGGTGCTTGAATTTTCAATCCATTACTGTAAGGAAATGAAACCTGCCCATTGCAACCTACTGTGCAGAACTCTGTCCAGAAACACACATTTTATTTCCACACAGTAGGAAACAAAGAATTCAAAGTTTTTAAAAAGTATCTACATGGAATAATGGCATTGAAAATTCAACTCAATTGCATGAGTCACTATTGAAATCAGCCATGTCTGTTTATGAGGTAACACTAAGTCTCTGGGCTGAGGACAGAGTCAGTTCATTTCAGAAAACCAAGCAGGATAGTAAATCTCATCCATGCTCAGGATCATGCTTTTTTAAAATTTTAAAGAATAATTCAACTAATATTTTCATGTGTGTCATCAAATAACATTTACTTAATAATACGATTGATATCTCATCATATGAGATATCAATTCATTCAGAAATGCCCTTTGCGACTTTTTGATTTCATGTGCAAAATACGGAGTGGTTCCTAATCTGCAGCTCTTGATGGCTGTTCATGATAAATACCCCTTTGTGCTGTGAGTTTATGCAGTGCACACAAGGAAAGCCTTAGATTTGATTAACGGTACACACTGAGCTGGTAACTGTCAATCAGGATAGCATTACGCACTGGAACTTGTCTCCGTTTTCTCAGACTATAGACAAGAAAAAGGCCCTCTCTCCTCATTTCTGATTGTTACACTGATCATTCTCTTATTCATGCTAAAGATGCTCATTTGTGAAACAACTGAGAACAGGATCTGGCTCATTGTCCAGTAGTAAAGGTGATCAATGATCAATTGAATAAATTACTACTTTTAAAAAAATGGGAGGTGAGAATGAATTGGCATGAAGACTGTTGCTGTGTCATCATAGTCTTACCAGACCATAGGGGCTGCTCTCGTTAGAGAGAAGCAACTGGTGGCGATTTAACCTGAGGGCCACCAGACCTAAGGCAAGGGAAGAGGTTGAGAAGGAGAGTCCTGCATCGTAACCTCAAACCAGTGATAGGAATTGAACTCATGCTGTTGGTATCACATTACTCTGCAAACCAACAATCCAGCCAACTAAGATAAACTGATTCCAGGAATGAAGACCAGAGAAAGATTTTTTTTGTTGTGCACACTGTCTCTGAAATGAATTACAATCTTGTCTCAGGTCACCTGCTTCTAAAAGCATTATTTATGTTTTGTGGCTTCTGTCCATTTGCTAATCAACCTGCTCAGGAGCGTTATTTCACACCACTGGCACAGGTCAGACTTGAACCCAATCCTACTGGCTCAAAGGTAGGGATACTACCACTGTGCCACAAGATCCCTAGACTTGATCACTCCAATGAAGGCCTGGCCAACCTTCACATTCTCCCATCTACAAAACAATGTCATTCAATACTCTTGCTGTGCATGTACTTAAAGGTGCCAAATCCAATATCCTTCTCATTTTTCCTGCTGCTGCATGAATCTTTGAGGTTCCTGCACAGCAGCAGCCTTTGGAAGCAGAAGCTGGGCATTGGCATGCCAATTGGCATACGTGGAACACAGAACAATTTAAAGGGAACATTGGCCAAGTCTCATTCACTCATCAACTTTGTCCATGTTGACTGCCTAATATTGCCTTCTGGGGCTAGGTGTCACATCTTACTTTATAATGTTTTGCAAAATGGCTTAGGGTAGTTTATTACATTACAACAGGATTACAAGGTGTTGTTGTGCTGAGAAGTTAAAATGTGAATATTTGTAGACCTGGTGATAGCTTAAGGAGTTCCTGAATTATTAAGAAATATAAGGAAGTATAATGACAAATACTATTCCAAAATATAGCTTTTTTTTTGCAAAAGCCCCAAACAGCTCAACAAATAGATTACATCAATTATAACATAAATACTATACAACTCAAGCTATGTAAATATAAAATAGCACAGGGTTGAGCTGAATTGGAATGAACACATTGTGTCAGAGCATTAATACTGATGAATAATATATATCTGGAATTTATCAAGTACAAGAGAACAATTGGTATTTGATTGATGTGTAATGTTGAAAGATATATCATCTAACATTCTGACATGCATCTGTGCAGTTTATAGGATATCACTGTCAGAAGATCAGGAATTATAAGTACTTTGAAAATGTTACATTTGCACTCACATCATCAATCACTGAAGTTTAACCATGTAAATTAAATATAAATCTTGTTTAATGCAGATGTAGTTACACAGGGTCTACAGACAAGTGGCATTTCTGAGGTTTGACTTCATGAAATTTTACCAATAATTTAGCTTTGATACACTCATTTTATGAGTTTCCTAAAAAAACTCATGTGGTGGCATGGCACAGTAGTTAGCACTGCTGCCTCACAGTGCCAGGGACCTGGGCTCGATCCCATCCTAGGGTGACTATTTTCATGGAATTTACACATTCTCCATGCATTTGTGTGGGCTTCCTGTGGGTGCTCCAGTTTCCTCCCACAGT
Organism: Chiloscyllium plagiosum; assembly: GCF_037043375.1. Classification (NCBI taxonomy): domain Eukaryota; kingdom Metazoa; phylum Chordata; class Chondrichthyes; order Orectolobiformes; family Hemiscylliidae; genus Chiloscyllium; species Chiloscyllium plagiosum. The sequence goes on from NW_028270139.1 coordinate 45,149,221, forward strand.
ACAAAGATGCACACGTTCAGCGGATTGGCCATGCTAAATTATCCATAGTGTCCAGGGATGTGTATGCTAGGTGGGTTAGACAGTGGAAGGGGGTGGGATGCTCTTCAGAAGGTCAGTGTGAACTCAATAGGCCAAATGGCCAGCTTCTACACTGTAGGGATTCTATGACTTTGCTGTGGGCTCATGACCCCAGTGGACCAAATGGGAATCTGGAACCAGCAGTGTGCTCATTGTTGCCATTTTGTGGGTGTGGTTTCCCACAAAAGGAAGGTGGACAGGCCATTGATACTGTGAGCTCCACTGGACTACTAGCAGTTCTGACTGCCTCAGTAGTTCTGCTGGGGGAGGTGGTGATGCTGAGGCAAGTTGGAAACAGTGAGGATACCCTAGTGTGAGGCACCCTTGTTAGCCTACATAGCAGCCCATGAATAAACAGGATCTCGGCCATTGGATTGGGTTTGACCACAGCTGTGGCCTTCAAACCTGTAGCTGTATGAAGCCTCCAACTCTGAAGAAGTAAGGGAGGAGCTTCAGTTGAGCTGATGGCTTCTGCATTTTCTGCGCATTCTTGGAGGGGGCATTGAAGGGGCACTCCATGGGTAATAAATTCCTGCATCCACTGAGATTTTAATAATCAATTCCATGGTACAGGTAGCCATCTTAACTCAGCAGCCCCACAATTTCCTGGATGCCTGCCAACAACCCTGTCTTCATGGGGCTGGAAAGATCCATCACCCAGATTCTGTATTAATTAGTACCACTAAAAATGGCCATACTTAAGGAAATCAGAGGAACAGCTGTTGGCATTGCAATATACATGATATAGTTCACAGCCTTGTGATGTTATATTTGTTTTATTTCAATCTGGAACAGAGATATTTATACATTTCTAAAAGCATAGACCATTTTCGGCATTTGCCAACATAGCATTAACATCCTTATGTTCTCACAAGAGTTGAAGCTTTAAATTCCCTTCAGCATTCATTTAAATGTTGGTTATGGAGAGTGGGGTCCAGTAGTTACGGAGGCATAGAGTTGTAGACTCATATAGCATGGAAACTCGTACACGCCGACCAGCTATCCTAAACTGATCTCAACTCATTTGTAAGCATACCCCTCTAAACCCCTCCTATTCATATATCAATCCTGATGTCTTTTATATGTTACAACTCTATCAGTCTCCACCACTTCCTCTGGCAGCTCATTCTATACATGCACCACTATCTGCGTGAAAATGTAACCCTTAGGTCCCTTTCAAATCTTTCCCCTCTCATCTTAAACCTATGCCCTCTAATTTTAGACTCCACAAAACTAGAGGAAAGACCTTGACTATTTATCTTATCTGTGCCCCTTATGATTTTATAAACCTCGATAAGGTCACCCCTTCACCTCTAATGTTCCAGGGGTAAAAAAGCTCCAGACTATTTTGCCTCTCACTATAGCTCAAATCCTCCAATCCTGGCAACATCCTTATAAACCATTTCTGCACCTTTCATTTTAACAACATCTTTCTTATAGAATAGTGGCCAGAATTTTATGCAGTATTCTAGCAGTGGACTCCCTATGTCCTGTATAGCCACAACATGACCTAGAATTTCTTTCAGGAGACTTAGGCCAACACCAAAGTTAATTATTTATTGGTCGGTTCCACATAAATTTGCTAAATGGTCAATAAAGTAGCTGAGAGTTGTTGTTAATTTATTAGGCTGTATTTTCATACAACTCCATTAGAGACACAAAGTAAGTAAAAGAAAAGGCGGACACTGTTTCTGTTATCCACAAAAACACTAATCAAGCAATAACATATTGAATTATTTTTGCAAAGGTAAGTACATACAATATTAGTAAATGACTATTAACATTTTTAATTGCATTAAAACAAAAAGGAAAGCAAAGGGAAAAGCTGGTTAACTTTTTCAATTCTAGTAGAAATATTGCCATCTTGTGGCTAATTTATATTGTACACGTTCCATTTTAAGATCATTGCAGTTGTTGGATTGCAACCTTAGATTATGTTTTACATCTTCATATAATTTAATGCTCTTCTTAACAGCCACATTTTCTTCACTCACAACAAATTTCAATTCACTCAAACCTCCACGGCCTTTTTTTCTCTCACATTTTGCCTACGGTCCCACCTTCACTCACTCTGTAAAGATTGAATTTGTTTTAAGTCTCTCATCCGCACTGTGCTAAATAAGACAAGAATATCAGTTTACACTGAATATAGTAAGCATTCTGCATGCATTCCTTTAAACTATTCTTCAGCCTGATCTATATTTAAATATGATTAGCTTTACCACGAAGGTTAAGTTGTTTTTTAAAAATTATTTGGAAACACTCAAGCGTGTTTGTAGATAGGGGCTGAATATATTTTTTAATATACTTATTTTATACTTAAATAAAATTTTTATATTCCCATTCAAGAATGTATCTTAACTACTGTCCTATCTAATCTTCATATTTCTCTCGCACATGGTATATGAGGTTATTTCTCTCCTAACTTTTTTGCCCCTCCTGATACTTTGACTGGTTTACCAACTGCTGATCCCATGTCATTATTCACGTTCTTTGCTATTTTATCCACCTGTCTATTATTCATGTGAATTGGTTGGACATTCAACCTTTCCTAATCTCATCCTCCTCAACAAACATTCACTTACAAGAAAGGTCGCTAAGTAGAGATCACATTTGATTTGTTATTCTGGAACGAGGAACCATGGAAACATGTATCATGATTGCTCAGGCTAAAACCAATTAAGCCAGCTTAATTTGCTAGAGTGTATCTGAGAGCATCTTCATCTGATTGGTTCAATTACACAGTAGAATAACTCACCACTTTACTTCTTACTACAGATTCAATACTGCAAATTCAAATTGATTCTGGCATTATTCTGTCATGACTTTGGCAGGATAAGTCAAAATATTTAAGACCATGGATACACTAAGGTTTGACCAAGCAGCAAGCATTCCAAACTCGCATTATTAGGACTGAAGCCTTTGACACTCTTGTCTTAATGTCTTGAGGTAGGTTGGGGATTCCTTGTGTTAGGAGTTACAGTGCAGTTGGTCTTCTGTGAGAACTGACTTTGCTTTACACCTGGTCGATTAGCCCAGCTGATGGGGCCCACTAGGAGGTTAGGTTGGGATTGCAGATTAGGCCTTTAAAGATCTGGCAGTGGTTATTACTTATAACTTCGAAGTGGTACAGTCATTTGGTCAAGTATCAACACTGACCTTACCAACACCACAAGACCAGCTTAGTCATCAGGTCTCAGCTTCCTTGCTATTAATGTGGCCACACCAGGTGTAACCCTGATGATAGTAAAACAATTAAGACCCTGACTCCATGAATGCCATAGGTCAAAATGAAAAGGCTGGAGCATTTATATAGTCATGGAGTCATAGGGATTTACAGCATGGAAAGAGACTCTTTGGTTCAACTCGTCCATGCCGACCAGATATCCTAAATTAATCTAGCCCCATTTGCCAGCACTTGGCGCATATCCCGCTAAACCCTTCCTATTCCTATACCCATCCAAATACCTTTTAAATGGTGTAATTTTACCCTCCTCCACCACTTCCTCTGGCAGCTCATTCCATACACACACCACCCTTTGCATGAAAACATTGCCCCTTTGGTCCCTTTTAAATCTTTCCCCTCTCACCCTAAATGTATGCCCTCTAGTTCTGGACTCCCCCAACCCAAGGAAAAGGTTTTGTCTATTTACCCTATCCACCCCCCCCTCATGATTTTATAAACCTCTATAAGGCCACCCGTCAGCCTCTGACACTCCAGGGAAAAGACCCATCTTGGATGTTACTCCAAGAAGAAGAAGAGAAATGTATTAAATATGTACAAGAAAATGTTCTTATTCAGTATGTAGATGTACCCACAAAGAAGATGCAAAAGCCGACCTAGTCTTGGAAAATAAGGCAGTGGAGGTGACTGAGGTGCCAGCGACCATAATTCTATTAGCTTTAAAATAGTCATGGAAAAGGGTGGTCTGGTTCTAAAAATTAAAGTTCTAAATTGGAGAAAGGCCAAATTTGATGGCTTTAGGCAAGAACTTTCAAAAGCTGACTGGAGGCAGATGTTCACAGATAAAGGGATGCTGGAAAAAGGGAAGCCTTCAAAAGTGAGACGAGTGTCCAGAACAATATGTTCTGGGTGAAAGCAAGGCTGGCAGGGGTAGGGAATGCTGGGCAACTAGAGAAATTGAGGCTTTGGTAAAGAAAAAGAAGGAAGCATATGGCAGAGATCGAATGAATCCTTAGAAAAGTATAAAGGCAGTAGGCGTATACTTGAGAGGGAAATCAGGAGGGCAAAAAGAAGAAATGAAATAGCTTTGGCAAATAGGGTTAAGGAGAATCCAAAGGGATTTTATAAATACATTAAGGACAAAAGGGTAACCAGGGAGAGAATAGAGCACCTCAGCAAGACAGGCTTGTGGAACCGCAGGAGATGGGGGAGACACTAAGCAAGGTTTTTTACATCAGTGTTTACTGTGGAGAAGGACATGGGAGATTTAGAATGTGGGGAAATAGATGGTGGCATCTTGAAAAATGTTCATATTACAGAGGAGAAGGTGCTGAATGTCTTAATATGCATAAAGGACCCGATCAGGTGTACGTTAGAACTCTGTGGGAAGCTAGGGAAGTAATTGCTGGGCCCTTGCTGAGATACTTATATCATCAATAATCATAAGTGAGGTGCCGGAAGACTGGAGGTTAGCTAACATGATTACACAATTTAAGAAAGATAGTAAGGAAAAACCAAGGAACTATAGTCCAGGGAGCTTGACATCAGGGGTGAGCAAGGTGTTGGAAGGAATCCTGAGGGACAGGATTTACACGTATTTGAAAAGGCAAGAACTGATTAGAGATAGTCAACATATCTTTGTGTATGAAAAACATGTCTCACTAACTTGATTGAGTTTTTTGAAGAAGTAACAAAGAGGATTGATGAGGGCAGAGCAAAGGATGTGATCTACATGGACTTCAGTAAGGTGTTTGACAAGGTTCCTCATGGTAGACTGGTTAGTAAGGTTAGATCAAATGAAATACCAGGAGAACTAGCCATTTGGATACAGAACTGGCTCGAAGGTATAAGGCAGAGGGTGTGTGGAGGGTTGCTTTTCAGACTGGAGGCCTGTGGCCTGTGGTGTGCCATAAGAATAGGTGCTAGGTCCACTCCTTTTCATCATTTAGCTAAATGATTTGGATGTGAACATAGGAGGTATGGTTAGTAAGCTTGCAGATGACACCAAAATTGGAGGTGTAGTGGACAGCGAAGAAGGGTACCTTGATCAGATGGGCCAATGAGTTGAGGAGTGGCAGGTGGAGTTTATTTCAGATTAATGTGCATTTCGGAAAGGCAAATCAGGGCAGGACTTTTACACTTAATGGTAAGGAGAAAGTGAGGACTTCAGATGCTGGAGATCAGAGTTGAGAGTGTGGTGCTGGAAAAGCACAGCAGTTCAGGCAGCATCCGAGGAGCATTGGAGACTGAAGGGTGACATTATAGGTTTACAAAATCATGACGGGCACAGATTGTTGGGGGAGTCCAGAACTAGAGGGCATAGGTTTAGGGTCAGAGGGGGAAGATTTCAAAGGGACCAAACAGGTGACATTTTCATGCAGGGGTGTTGCATGTATGGAATGAGCTGCCAGAGAAAGTGGTGGAGGCTGGTACAATTACAAAAGGCATCTGGATTTGTTTATGATTAGGAAGGATTTAGAGGCGTATGGGCCAAGTGCTGGCAAATGTGACTAGACTAGGTTAGGATATCTAGTTGGCATGGACGAACTGGACTGAAGGCTCTGTTTCTATGCTGTGCATCTCTATGACTCTATGACTGAATGTGCTGTCATATGGATCTTTGGGGCTCTGATTTATACTGACAAGCCAGGAGTTCCTTCTTCTAAAACTGACACATTATGCAAAATTAGTGCATATTGCTAGCCAAGACTTTTTGTTTATCAAGTAGAAAGTTTTACTTCCAAAACTTTCAACATTTTCCTTTGAAGACTGAGGTTTTCACTTAAAGAAGCTGATAAACCTGATGCTGGACCAGTGAAGTCCTGAGGATCATGCACCAACATGATGCCATAGAGTAAAGTTTATTTTTTTGGCTAAGTCCGAGTTGTCTTACCCCCTTTTCTGCTTACATTGTATAGAGCACAGAACCACACAGCAGACTCTGTCCATACTCTAATGGAGGACCTCTTCATTCAACCAACCAAGACTAAACCAAGATAGTTTCAAGTAGTGGAACTGTGTGTTTAGCAACCTTATACTCAACTAAACCTTCACTCTGGATGAGAGTGCTCCAGGAAGTGGTAATGGTAATCACAAATTATCTGATTATTGATCAATGCAAGCCCTTCCTATAGATGAATCCCACAGCATTGTGAAATGGCCATGTCAGTGTCACGTGTCTGCAGTCAATGATACCCAGCACCTGGAGGAAGCAAGTTATGTTTCTAAATCCTACTGCCCTAACTGCAGAAATGATGCTGTCATCAGGAAACTAATTGGTCAATGATAATGGGCACTGGACTGATGATGAGTAAATGCATGACTGAGAGATTCCACACCGGTCACCCCTCAGTCCCTGGAAGGAGTCAGTGACATAAAGGTTTAAAGGAGCTGTCACCTTGGCAGCCATCGGGAGAGGATAGTCTCCCATTCCTGCAGCCTTCAGGCCCTACTCCAGTATCTGGCATGGTTCTGTCACCATTGACTTAGCGCTGCGCTAATGGCCAGAAAATTAAGATGTGGTCCCCCTGACTCCAACTTCGCTTTCTTATGTAGGCTGCCATAGCAATTAACATCCCATCAGCAGCAGCGGCTATCACGCTCGATGGAAAGGGCCCACATTAGGCGCAGAATGAGTTAAAGTTATTCTTAAATCTCAGGGCATTCTTTGGGAGTGAATCACGCAGGTGAGGGCTGTGCACACTTCCCTACACAGTGAGATATAATGGGGGACATATCTCTATTGGACATCCACATTCTGCTACAGAAGGTGCAGTAGCCATGCCAGAAGGTGATGGTGCCATGCCAGTTGAGTAGCTACCACATGCCAGCAAAAATGGGCAAACCTGCACCATGCACCCACTTTAATCACTGAACCTCACTCACACTGCATTTCTCACAGGCATCAGTGACACTTACATGATGGAGGTGGATTGAAACTTGTGTGGCTCACACAGGGCCCTTCAGGGTGGAACTAAACGTAGTTCACTTCAGCCAGTACTGATAACTTCAATATTTTGAGGGGGCTTATATTCAGTTTGCAAGCACCAATGATGTGTAACAAATCGCCTTTAATCAGCAGCTGATCCTTAAGTACCACAATCTGAATGCATATGAAATGGTTGCAGCAATGATGGAAAATCCAATGCAGCTGCACTTTGCAAACAGCATCGTCATATTTTTGTTGGTGCAATGTCAAGGCACCCAGCAAATGTGGATCCTACACTGTCAGCCATCACGCTCACATTTACCCAGACCACCCTGGGCATTGTCCAGCTATTTTCTTGTAGCCCTTCACATCTAGAAAACAAAACGTGACTGCTGTTAAAGCAGATCACGATGGAAACTGTCAGCACTGGACCTTGCATACCAAAAAAAACTTCCATGTCCCTGATTACCTTGTACTCTGTCACCAGCCCATTTGGCCCATCTCTCCAATGTGGAGACCCATTATGTTGAACCTGGGGAGCTCTGTGCAGTCATTCGCTAATAATCCAGCTGCTTAGGCTGATTCTCTGGGGGTATAGGTTCAAATCCCAGCATAGCAGGTGGCAGAATTTAGGGGTTCTTATGATGTAGCAATTGTGTCTCTATCTTTTAGGTTTCAAGTCTTACCTGCTTTACAGGTGTGTCATGACATTTATAGAGCCTGGGTAGCTCAGCTGGTAGAGCATTCAATTTTCAATCTGAGAGTCCAGGCTTCAAGTCCCTGTCTGCTGTTGTTTTGTCTTAGAGCAGAGGAAACTGAGAGGGGAACATGATTGAGATGTATACAATTATGAAGGGCATAAATAGGTTAGGCCGAAGAAACTTTTCCATTTGATGGTTGGATCAATGACCAAGGGGATAGATTTAAGGTAAGGGCAGGAGGTTGAGAGGGGATGTGAGAAAAATGTTTATTATCGAGAGGGTAGTGGGAATCTGAAACTTGTAAAGGTAGTAGAGGCAGAAATCCTCATAACATTCAAGAACTATATACTTGCACTAGTGACGCCAAAATAAGCAAGGCTATGGGCAATTCATGGAAAATGGGAAGAACAGTTAGGTGCATATTTTTGATTAGCACAAACTCAATGGGCCAAAGGACTTATATCTGTGTCATGGATCTCTATAACTTTAAGGCTCTGACCGAACTTCCCCTTCAACTGTCCTCCCATACCCCCTCTCCCACTCCAAACACCAGCATTACACCTTGTTCCTCTATGTACTGGGACAGGTCCCCGGATTTTCTGTTTCCCTTCTCATCTCTGGCTTTAACGTACTACCCTTTATTCTGAGATTTAATATTTCTGAGTATGTAAGTTAGCTCACTGAGCATGAAGGTTTGTTTTCAGACATTTTGTCACCATACTAGGTAACATTATCAATGAGAGACTCTGGTGAAGCGCTGGTGGAACGTCCCACCTCTCTATTTATAGGTCTTGGTTTCTTAAGGTGGGTGATGTCATTTCTGGTTCGTTTTTTCCAAGGGAAGGTAGATAGGATCTAAATCGATGTTTATTGATGGAGTTCTGGTTTCTGTAATAATTCTCATGCACGTCTCTTTTTCGCCTGTCCTGGGATGTGTGCGTGTGTGTCCTTCTTTGTCTGCATGTATGGAAACTAGTGATAGTGGGTCATGTCTTTGGGTGGTTAGTTGGTGTTCATGTATCCTGGTGGCAAGTTTCCTGCTAGTTTGTCCGAAGTAGTGTTTTTTGCAGTTCCTGCATGGTATCTTGTAAATTGCGTTAGATTTGCTGGTAGTTTCAAATGGATCCTTTAGTTTCATTAGTCTCTGTTTAAGTGTGTTGGCAGGTTTATGGGTTACCATGATGTCAAGGGGTCTGAGGAGTCTGGAAGTCATTTCTGATATGTCTTTGGTGTAAGGTAATGTGGCTATAGTTTTGGTTGCGTTGTGTCTGCTGTTTGGGTTTGTTTCTGAGGAATCGGTGGATTGTGTTGATTGGGTACCCCTTTTTCTTGAAAACGTTGTATAGATATTTTTCTTCTCCTTTTCTTCTCCGAGTACTTAGATGTTGCAGTGTGATGTAGCTTGTTGAAATAATGCTTAATGCAGGTATATTTGTGGGTGTTGGGATGATTGCTTCTGAAGTTAAGTATTTGGTCTGTGTTTGTTGTTTTTCTGTAGAAGCTGGTTTGAAGCTCTCCATTAACTGTACGTTCAACCGTCACGTCAAGGAATGGGAGTCTGTTGTTATTCTCCTCCTGTTTTGTGAGTTTTCTGCCTGTCAGGATATTGTTGAGAGTGCTGTATGTTTCCTCCAATTTGTTCTGTTTTACGATGATGACATTGCGGACCCAAAGTTTGAGTTGGATAGATGGGACGGCAGCTTGTTCAAACCTCTGCATTACTGCTTCCGCTATGAGCTGATATTGGTGATCCCATGGGTGTTCCATTGACTTGTTTGTAGGTTTTGATATTGAATGCGAAGTGGGTGGTTAGGCACAGAAGCACTAGCTTGAGGGTGTTGTCTTTGCTGTCTGGTGTTTGTGGTCCTGGTTTTCCTAGTAGTGATGCCAGTGTTTCTTTGGCCAGGTCGATGTTAATTGATGTGAACAGGGCTATAACATCAAAGGAGACCATTATTTCATCCTCTTCTATATTTAATATTTCTTTTAAAGAACATTTTTAAATAAGGTTTGCCTGTCAGTCGTCTATATTCCAACGAGGACAGGCCAAACCTATCAATCTCTCCTTATAAAACAGTCATGGAATCCCTACAATGCAGATAGAGGTCATTTGACCCATTTAGTCTGCACCAACCCTCGAAGAGTATCCCACCCAGACACACCCCTCCACCTAATTTCTATAACCCTGCATTTCCCCTGGCTAATCTACAAAGCCTGAACATCCCTGGTCACTACAGGATAATTTAATATTGCCAATTCACCTTACCTAAACATCTTTGGACTGTGGAAGATAACTGGAGCACCCAGATATAAGGAAAACATGGAAACCCCACCCAGGCAGTCACCCAAGGATGGAATTAAACCCAGGTCCCTGGTACTGGTAGTTTTAGCTGCGCTAACCACTAAGCCATCATGCTGCCCAAATGCTACCCACTCCGTCCATACCTGGTATCAACTTAATGAAATCTGTGTGGACTGCCTCCAATGCCGATCTGTTCTTCCTTAGATAAAGGGCACAAAACTGTTCACAGTATTCCAGCTATGACCTGACCAATGCCTTGTATAGTTTCAGCAACTAAGTGTAATTTTACAATATATTCCATCTGAAATAAAGGTCAACATTCTATTTACCTTCTATATTACCTGCTGAACTTTATGGTAACTTTCATGTGATTCATGTACAAGGGCTCCCAAATCCAAGCTGTTTGCAGTCTTTATCCTCTTAAATAATATTCAGCTCCTCTATTATTTCTGCCAAAGTTTTCCCTCAAATTTTCTCACATTATATTCCGTCTGCCAAATTTTTACCCACCCATAACACCATAGAGTCTTACAGCACAGAAACAGAGCCTTATGCATAAATGTACACAATATTCCAAAATTGGCCTCACCAATATTCTAGGTAAAAACAATGACTCACCAATATTCTGTACAGCCACAATATAATGTCCCAACTCCTATACTCAATGTTATGACCAATGAAGGCAAGCGTGCCAAACACTTTCTTCACCACCCTGTCTTCCTGTGACTCTACTTTCAAGGAACTATGCACCTGCATCTCTAATTCTCTGTTAGGCAACATTCCTCAGTGCCCGAGTATGAACTAGAAAGTCCTGCCCTGGTTTGCCTTACCAAAATGCAACACTTCATATTTATCTGCCACTCCTCAGCCTATGGGCTCATCTGACCAAGGTCCCATTGTACTCTGAGATAATCTTCTTCACTGTCCACTTCACCAGTTTTTGGTTGTCATTTGCAAACTTATTAACCATACCTCCTATAATCACAATCAAATCATTTATATTAATGATGAAAAGCAGTGGACCCAACACTGATCCTTGTTGTACATTGCTGGTCACAGGCCTCCAATGCGGAAAACAACCCTCCACCACCACCACTTTCTGTCTCCTACTTTCACACCAACTTTGTATCCAATTGGCTAGCTCCTCCGGATCCCATTTGATCTAACCTTACTAATCAGTCTACTACGTGGAACTTTGTTGGATGCTTAGTTGAAGTCCATACAGACAACATCTACCATTCTGCCTTCTTGGTCAACTCTTCAAAAAATTCAATCAAGCTGGTGAGACACAATTTCCCTTGCACAAAGCCATGCTGACTATCTCTAATCAGTAATTTATTTTCCAAATGCATGTAAATCCTGTCCCTCCAAATCCTCTCCAATAATTTACCCACCACTGATGTAAGGTTCACTGGTCCATAGTTCTCTGGCTTTTCTTTGCAGCTTTTCTTAAATAATGGCACCACATTAATCAACCTCCAGTCTTCTGGCACCTCACCCATGGCTATCGATGATACAAATAACTCAACAAGGAGCCCAGTAATCTCTTCCCTAGCTTCCCACAAAGTTCTGGAAAGCACCTGATCAGTTCCCAGGAATTTATCTACTGTTATGTATTTTAAGACCTCTTCATCTGTAATGTGAACTCTTCTCAAGACATCTCTATTTATTTCTACAAGTTCCCAAGCTCCCACGTCCTTCCAATTAGTAAATACTGACACAAACTATTCATTTAGTACCTCATCCATCTCTTGTAGTTTCACACATAGATGGACATGTTGATCATTATGGAGCCCTATTCTCTCCCTCGTTACTCTTTTGCCTTGAACATATTTATGGAATCTCTTTGGCTTCTTCTTAACTTTACCAAAGCTATCTCATGTAGACAAGCAAGTCTCTAGAAGAACACAGCAAGCCAGGCAGCATCAGGATGTGAAGAAGTCAATATTTCAGGTATAACCCTTCTTCAGGACTGGAGTATAAGGGGAGCTGCAGATAAAGGGATGGCTGGGCAAGGGTGGTGAGGTGGGGTTAGGTGAAAACAAGTAGAGGTACGACCAGGTTGGTCAATGGGAGGAATGAATCCTGTGGTTTTCTCTACATCGGGGAGAACAAACGCAAATGAAAGGAACATTTCGCCGAGCATCTCAGCCGGGTCCACAGGGACTGACCTTACCTCCCAGTCAGCACTCATTTAAATTTCCCTTCCCATTCCCTTTCTGGCATGACCATCCTTGGCCTCCTCCATTACCACAATGAATCAGACTGTAAATTGGAGGAACAACATCTCATCTTCCACCTGGGCAGCCTCCAGCCCAAAGGATTTAACATTGAGTTCTCCAGTTTCAAACAACCTCCCTTCCCATCACCTAACTCCATTTCCTTTCTCTCATTGACCCTTCCTTCCAACCACCAACCAGATTCATTCCTCCCATTAACCAACCAGGTCATACCCTCTACCTGTGTTCACCTATCCCCACCTCACCACCCTGCACACCCCCCCTCACCCTCCCCTTTATCTGCAGCTCCCCTTTCACCCACCCCTGAAGAAGGGTTTCTCCCCAAAACATTGACTTCTCCACCTCCTTATGCTGCCTGTCTTGCTGTGTTCTTCCACCTCCTGCCTGTCTACCTTAGATTTCAGCATTTTTTTTGTCTCTAACAAAGCTATCTCGTCTCCTTTTTTGTCTCCTGATTTCCCTCTTAAGTATGGGCGGCACGGTGGCACAGTGGTTAGCACTGCTGCCTCACAGCGCCAGAGACCTGGGTTCAATTCCCGACTCAGGAGACTGACTGTGTGGAGTTTGCACATTCTCCCCGTGTCTGCGTGGGTTTCCTCCGGGTGCTCCGGTTTCCTCCCACAGTCCAAAGATGTGCAGGTCAGGTGAATTGGCCATACTAAATTGCCCGTAGTGTTAGGTAAGGGGTAAATGTAGGGGTATGGGTGAGTTGCGCTTCGGCGGGTCGGTGTGGACTTGTTGGGCCGAAAGGCCTGTTTCCACACTGTAAGTAATCTAATCTAATCTAATCTAAACTTTTACTGCCATTATACTCTTCTAGGGATTCATTCAATCCAACTGTCTATACCTACCATATGCCTTTTTCATTTTCTTGACCAGACCTCCATTCTCTAGCCATCCAACATTCCCTACACCTGCCAGCCTTGCCTTCCCCACTAACAGGAACATACTGTTTCTGAACTCTCATTATCCATTCTTCACGGACTTCCACTTCCCAATCATCCCTACAAATACCCTCACTCACTTGTCTATATTCCTCTGCAGACTCTTTTACTATCCTCACCACTTGCTTTCCCATTTATTTTTCTGTTGCCCACAAACATGTCTATAGTACATTAACTTTCCTCATCCATAAGTATATGCGCTAATTACAGGTTACCATCCTGAAAATGCCCTGATTATTGAGATAATTACTTTATTTATTAGATAGCCAATTCTCCATCCATGCTAACATACTATCTTCAACACCATGAGCATTAAGTAGCCTAATGTCTGATACCTTATCTGATGCCTTCTGGAAATCCAAATATATTACATAAACTGCATCCCCTTTATCTACCCTGCTTATTACATCATCAAAGAATTGAAAACAAATTGTTGAATGCCTGTGTCCATGCAAAAATGGTGCAGCAGGATGGTGTCCATGGATCTTGCCACCAATCACTTTGCACATTCCCTTTTTGCCAGTCTGATTTCATTTCTCACTTTCCCCCAGAGCATTTTCATTCTGGTTCTCCCTCGTGTTATCAACCTGACATTTATCAAACGCTCACAGCCTTGGATTGCCTTGCTTTGCCTTCATGTGCTTTGCCCCTCAGTCGGAGATATCAGGCTCATGTTAATATTGACTAGCAGTCTAGAGCAGTTACAAAGCCAGGAGTCTTCCCACAGTTATCAGCAGACTTCGGTTAAGTCAAGGAGTTTAAGTTTCACTCAGGGGTTTCCCAATGCAGTAACTCAAGGGCTGCCTCTGATACCACAACAGTCCCTGATTGGTCTAGTCAGAATCAAGAGTCTCTTGTCATAAAAGGTGAATGACCTAATGACAGGCAGCACACCACTGTCTTGAATCGTCCTGTCTTTCGATGGGCTGTTTAGCTCTTGAAATGAGAGAAAAATACAGGTGTTATGGAAGATGAATGTGGTGGTATAGCTATTACTATAAGACTGTAAGACTATAAGAAATAGTAACAGGAATAGGTTATTTAGCATCTTCAGTCTGTTCCTACACTCAATAGGGATCATGGCTGATCCGAAACTCCTCATCCCCACTTTCCTGTCCTTTCCCCATTACTCTTGATTCCTTACTGATTAAGAATTGTTCTACCTCACCTTAAGTATGCACAAGGATTCTGCCCCTGCATGCAAGGAGTTCCAAAGACTCACAACACATGGAGAGAAGAAATTCCTCCTCATCTCAGTCTTAAACTGGCATCTCTCTTCCTTCTAACTTGCAATGAACCGAGTCCTAACCTGTTTAATCTTTGTTCATAAGCAATTCCTCCATACTAGGAATATTTCTAATGAAATTTCTCTGAATTGTATCAAATGAAATGAAATTTTTCTTTTAATAAGGGGACCAAAACTGCTCACAATATGTCAGATATGATCTCACCAGTACCTTGTATAGTTGCAGTAAAACCTCCCCACTCTCATCCTCCAACACCCTTGAAATAAGGGCCAACATTCCTTCAGCCTACCTGATTATCTGCTACATCTGTGCGCTTGCTCTCTGTGTTTCATGCACAAGTGTCCCTATCCATCAAGATCTCCAGGACCATGCATGCAAAGCAAGGCACTGATTTCTCACTGTCTGCCATGTGGAGGACAGCTCCAGGTCGACAATGCTTGCTGGGTTCACAATGGCCTGTTAAAGATGGCTGCAGCATGAGTGGGATTTTCAGTGTGTGTCAAGTTTCTCCAAGAATAGAGCGTGGTAAGTCTGTCCATAACTCTGTCCATAACTGCAGAAGCACCAATTAATGCAGCAAGTTTGATAAGATTGGCAGGAAAACTCACTCAGTCTCATGGTGAGAATCACTCTGGCAAACATGACATGACTTGCACTCTGCCAAAAAAAAGCCTAACTTCAGCCCTGTATGTTCTACTTTTGTTTATTTCACCAACATGTTCGTTTCTCCATGAAGATTGACAATTTCCATCACAAACTCCTGCATTACCATTTTTCTTATCATCTGCTAACTCTATAATGCTGCTTTCAACAGCCAAGCCTAGATTGCAAAGAGTTAAAACTGATACATGCAGAGCACCACTGTCATCACTTCCCTGCCTGATAGCTTCCTAACCTCCTTTTATTTCACATCACTGAGGCAACCTTCTGTTCACATCACAACTTAATTCTATGACCTTTAATTTCTTAAAATGCCTTCTGCATGGTAATTGTTGAATACCTTCAAAAAGTCCAACTATGATACGCAACCTCTATTTCACTATCTTGAGTAACTTCTTGTCATGAATTACCTCATCCAACAATTCATAAAAGACTTACCATTAACTACTCTGTGCTGATTCTCCTTGATTAACTCAAGCCTTTCCAAATGCAAGTTTATTTTGACCTTCATAATGGTTTCCAATATATTGCCAACCACTACTACTAGGCTGACTGACCTGTAGTTTCTAAGTCTATCATTCTCCTTTTTCTCAAATAGTGGGATAACGTTAGCAAACCTCCAGTCCTACAGCACCAGTCCAACATCCAATAAGGATGTAATAATTGCGAACGATGTTTCGGATGCATCTTCTTTATCTGTTATGTCCATAATTTCATTTTTTGTGTATCTTTCACATCATCTGGTTCTGTTATGACAAGAGATACAAAGTGTTTATTGAATAATTTTGTCATTCTCTCTTCCTCTATGTAAAGAGGTAGGACCTTATTCGGACTAACTTTTTCCCTCGTCAAATATTCATATACATTTGTGAAATGTTTTTGTGTTATCTTTAATGTTGTCTGCTTTTTTTTCAATTCACCTTGATTTGTAAGTTTCTTTTTTATTCCTTCTGCAGTTGTCAAATTATTCCTGAATATTAACTGAATCTTTCTCGTAATATTTGTCCCATGTCGTCTTTAACTGGTTTGCTTTAACTACATATTTTCTTTGTGATTCAAGGCCCATTGGTTTCTGTGCTAAAGCTTTTACCTTCAAAAGAACATGCCCAGTTTGCACTTCAATTATTTCTTCCTTAGTGCCCTCCATTGCTAGACTCGTACTTTCAGGAGAGAAGAGAGAGAGAAGGCGTCATGGCCAGTGGTTAGAAATGATGTGCAATGAGTGACACTGACAATGGAGTTAATGGGGTGAGAGTTGCAGTGGAATGAAGAGTGGTACTTACTGGGCTGGTGCAACAAGGATGTCTTAGCATCTGGACAGAAGCAAAGAATCCCTACAGCGCAGATAGAGGCCATTTGTCCCATCGAGTCCTCAATGACCCTCTGAAGAGCATCCTAACCAGGCCCAACCCTGCCTCTATTCCCCTAAAACCCCATATTTACCATGACTAATCCACCTAGCCCACACATCCCTGGACACTACAGGACAATGCAGCATTGCCCACTAACCTGCACCTCTTTGGATTGTGGGAGGGGTGGCATGGTGGCTCAGTGGTTAGCACTGCTGCCTCACAGCAACAGGGACCTGTGTTCAATTCCAACCTTAGACATCTGACTTTGTGGAGTTTGCACGTTCTCCCCGTGTCTGCGTGGGGTTTCCTCAAGATGCTCTAATTTCCTCCCACAGTCTAAAGATGTACAGGTCAGAATTGGCCATGCTAAATTGCCACAGTGTCCAGCCATGTGCAGGCTAAGTGGGTTAGCTGTGGGAAATGCAGGGGTATCGGAATAGTGGGTCTGGATGGGATGCCCTTCCGAGGGCCAGCATGGACTTGATGGGCTGAATTGCTTGCTTCCACACTGTAGGGATTCTGTGATTCTATAAAACTAGCACACCCAGAGGAAACCCACATAGACTTGGGGAGAGCATGCAAACTCTACACGAACAGTCAGGTTAGAATTGAGCCTCGGTCTCTGGTGCTGTTAGGAAGCAGTGCTAACCGCTCTGCCACTGTGCTGCGCCGCTGTGCAGTCCCAGTCTCCAGCATCCAGGAGAGAGAGTGAAGAGCTGAATTTCAAGCAATCTCCATCCAAACAGCCTCACTCTGCCCTGGTTATGGGCAGTCTTCTCTTGTAATGAGAGAAGCGAAGGGATTCAGTGAGGTGCAAGTGGGTGGCCTGGCTGTTAGTGCTGGTGTAAGTAGCCAATAAGTGCTCGTAGTGAGTGAGTAGCAAGTGCTACAGACATGCAGGGTTGTTACTGTGGCAGGTTGGGAGGGGTGAGAGGAAGATGTTGCAGCCAATACTGAGATTGGGAGAGCATGAAATTAGGTGGGAGGTGGATACTTTACCAGAGATACAGTCAGTGTGAAATGTTTTATGCCTCACTGGAGTAGAGCACTGGAAATCAGCTCTGCTATTCCCAGGGTCATCACAAAAATTATAAATTTTATACAAATATACAAAATCTCTCAAGTCTTTTGCATTCAAGTTCACAGAAAGCATGGACCAGGTTCCTGTATTCAACAAGAAATACTCTCCCTCCACACCAGTCAGGAGTGCGATGGCACACTCCCCACTGCCTGGATGAATGCCGTTCAAAATAGTCAAGAGGCTTGTCACCATCCAAGACAAAGCAACACACTCAATTGGCATCACATCGATAAACGTTCGCTCTCACTCCCACCAATGTTCATTCACAGCATTGTGTGTCATCTCCAAGAAGTACTGCCTATGTTCACCAGAACTCCTTAGTCAGTACCTCCCAAATTAAGACTACTACCAACCAGAACATGGGAACACCAAGTGCCCCTCCAAGCCACTCACCATCTTGACTTTGAAATATATTGTAAATCATTTCTTTGTCGCTGAGTCACAATCTTGGAACTCCCTCCCTCACAACATTATTAGCCTGAATACAGCAAAATGGATTGCAGCAGTTCATCATACTCTTCCCAAGGACACTTACAGATGGACAATAATTGCCGTCCCAGCCGGGAATGCCTAGATCCCTGACTGATTTTGGTCCTGAATGTAGTGGCTGCAGAGATAATAGATATAAGAATAATCTTTAAAAATTCTTAGATTGTGGGCAGGTCCTAATAGACTAGGAAATTGCAAATTTAATACTTTTACAAAAGAAAGGAGGGAAGCAAAAAGCAGGAAACTATCAGCCAATTAGTTTTATATTTGCCATCAGAAAATTTCTAGAAATCTTAATAAGGAAGATATAACAGGATACTTAGAAAATAATAATGCGATCAGGCAGCTTAAACATGGGTTTGTGAGGGGAGATTGTGTCCAAATAATTTGTACAGGCTTTTGAAGAAGTAGCAAGCAATGTGAATAAAGAGGAATATGTAGATCTGGTGAATATGAATTTTTAAGAGGCATTAAGTAAGATTCTACATCAAAATTTACTACAGAAGATTTGAATTAGGGGATAACATATTAGCATGTATAAAGGATTGATTAACTAACAGGCATACAGGATAAGGATAAATAAGTAATTTTCAAATTTACAAGATATAGCTCGTGGAATACCACAGGCATCAATGTCTGGGGTCTCAACCACAATCTACATAATGACTTGGATGTTAGTGAAGTCTGCCTATGATATCAAAATAGGCAGGAAAGTAAATTGTCAAGAGCAGTTAGGAAGTTAGCAAAAGAATATAGACAAGGTAACTGAGTAGACAAAACATTGACAAGTGGAGTATAATGTGAAATATGAATTTGTTCACTTTGCAGAAAGAGTAGAAAAGTAATATTCTATTTCAACTGAGATTTGCAGCACTCAGTACTGGGGAATCTGGATATCCTGGTATATGAATCACAAAAAGTTAGTGCAGATACAGTAAGTGCTTAGGAAGCAAATAAAATGTTGGTGGTTATTGCAAGGGGAATTGAATGTAAAACTCGGGAAGTTTTCCTGCAGCTACCTAGAGTGTTGGTGAAACCACATCTGAACTATTGTGTAGAGTACTGGTCTCATTATTTGATAAAAGATGTAATTGTTTTAGAAGCAACGAGAAAATATTCAATCAACTGACTCTAAGGATGAAGGATTTATCTAATGAAGACAGGATGACAGAATCTAAATACATTGGAATTTGGATGAATAAGAGATGATCTTATCGAAACATTTAAGATCCTGAGGGGACTTGATAGAGTGCATACTGGGAAGATGATTCTTTGTGTAGGAGAGACTAGAAACAGGGAATATTGTTTATGAATAAGAGGTCTCCCTTCTAAAATGGAAATTAGGAAAATTTGTTTTCTCTCAGGACTATAGACTGTGGAATTCTGTTCTCCAATGGAGCAGAGGCTGCAGCTCTGAATGTTTTCAAGGCCCAGTGAGATAGATTTTGATAGACAAGGGAGTCAAGCATTATGGGGAGCAGACATGAAAGTGGGTTTGAGACCACACCAGATCAAGTATGAGATAATTGAATGGTGGAGCAGAGTTGAAGGACTAAATAGCCTATTCCTAAGCCTTATGTTGAAATTCCTATACCTGTGTTTTATGCAAGAATGTATCACCTTCAGTTCAATGTTTTTTTTGCTTGGAAATTTAAATTACAACTGGCTTTCTTTCTTAGGGTTTCTTCCTGTAAAGTTCTCCAAATTGGAGGCTCCTATGCCCACTCCTCAACTCATCCAGAAACCAATGGACAGCACCATCTTTTTTCCCTTCATCAAATACATCAGCTTATTAAAATAATTCAATTAATTTCTCATTAAACTCAAGGTTTACTCCATGTCAAGAGAATACAGTGCTACTTATGATTTATGTTGTTTTAAAATATCGTCCTGTTCTTTAAATTGCTATTTTCATATATGTTGCCAAATTGGTTTGATTTCTGGCCTGTATTAACTACTCTTGTTAAATATTAAAAGTAAAATATTACATCACCATTTTGTAATATTTTTACCATTGTCTTAGTGAGAAGACTATTACAAGTTGAATTGTAGTTTATTTTCTTCACAGGCTCTTTTTGCATGAGACTAAACTTTGACTCTAGCAGCTTTTCTGTTCAAGTCATTTTCATCAATGCTATGTATGTTAATGTATTTATCACACTATTGCTATAGTAGTAGTGTTCACAAACCAGTGTTTGTTTCAGACTAGAATTTTAACCATTTAACCATATTATTTACTTTAATTAGTTTATAGGAATTTTATCATTGGATCTTTTCACATTATTACAATCTTGTTGTATTCATAGAAACATAGAAAGTAGCAACAGGAGTAGGCCATTCAGCCTTTCTAGCCTCTTCCGCCACTCAGTATGACATCATTGATCATCAAACACAAGACCTGTTCCTGCATTTCCCCCATAGTCTTTGATTCCTTTGTCCCCAAGTGCTTTATCCAACTCCATCTTGAAATCATCCAATGTTTTGACCTCAACTGCTTTCTCTGATAATGAATTCCACAGGCTCATCACTCGCTGGGTGTTGAAATTTCTCCCAATCTGAGTCCTAAATAGTTTACCCTGTATCCCTAGGCTAACTCCTAGTTCTGGTCTCCCCCACCATTAGGAACATTGTCTCTGCATTTACCCTGTGGAGCCCTGTTAGTATTAAATGGATTCCCCCTGTCAGTCTTCTGAACTTCTGTGAATGTAATTGTATTGGATTCAACATCTCATACATCATCCCAGGAATCAGTCTGGTAAACCTTTGTTGCAGTCCCTCTATAGCAATAACATCCTTCCTCAGATAAGAAGGCTGGTACTGCACATATCATTCCAGGTATTGTCTCATCAATATGAGTGCAATGATAGAACTTTTGTTGCACTCATATTGAGCAAGAAATTGGACTTAGTTGGGTATTATGGATGATTTTTGATGCAAGCATGCATAATTCTGCAATAAATGGTGCTGAAGATCTTCTTGTTGAAGGTGCTAATATGTATGCAGTTAGCATCCATCAGATGCATGCAGAACTATATGATAAATAATGTTAATCAATTATTGTATAAATATTTTTAGCCAACTTGTAGAGATATATTGTAACAAACCTCTGGAGCAGGTGGGACTTGAATGTAGATTCTCAGGCCCAGGAATAGAATACTAATTTAATGCCAGTTGTATTGGCTCCAGCTGACACCCCTTCTCCTTGTATATCATGGGTTCAACAACAGGAAGGCACCGTATCAGAGTTAATATTGGTTACTGACTGATTTTGTTTTCTATCTGTTGTGATGTTTCTCCAAATACTTGCTGCTTTCTCCAAATAATTCTGCCAAGTTGTAAATGTTTGTAGAGTGTGGTGTGGAAGATGCCAGGGATATTTTACTGACATCAGGACTTCTGCGTAACCAGTTGCTCCATGTCCTTGGTGTGAAATAATGGGGCCATAAAATACAGAAGCAGAAGTAGGCCATTCAGCCCATCAAGTCGACTTTGCCACTCAAAGAAATCATGACTGATCACCCAACCTAATACCCTGATCCCATTTTCTCTCCATCCCTTTAGCCCCAAGAACTATATCTAACTCTTTCTTGAAAACATTCAATGAAGATCCTGAACTAAACTTTCCTGCTCTATCCCCAGAACACTCATTTCCCTTAATGATTTGAAAACTGTTTATCCCAGCTTTGAAAATAAAAGCAGGCATTTCCCTTTCATTATGTCCAGAAATGTGCTGGAGCCATTTAAAGCATGACAGGTTGGTTTGAGAGTAAGGAGGAGAAAGAGAAGAGGGCCCTAAGGATAGAGCCATCTATTCTCAGCATGCTTGGGGAAGACCTCTCCCACTTGAATTTCAGCAAGGAATAATATGTGAGCTGTCTGTGCTTCAGTAATCTTTGATTCCAACTTCAAAGCAGGAGAGGGACAGCATTGATAATGGCTCCAAAGATGAACATGATGAATTGTTATATCCCTATTGCCATCCAGGCTGGTGTTTAACTTATTTGCAACATGTTGTAGTTTTCCAACTATGTTGTATAAGGGTTATTGGGTGCTCTCTATTCATGAGACCTAAATACATTTTAAACCCTCTTGCCAGAGACCAGCAGTCAAAGCAAACTTCTAAAGATTGCAGGTTTCTGAGTGATGCAGATGGCCATGCACATTGTTCTGCAGGCATCACATGTCAACTTTGATCTGTACCAAACCAAGCAGGATGCCGCTCCTTGGTATCCACTGAGTCCATTGTGTGAGCAGAAGCAATGTATCATGAAGCTTAATACCTTGTATTCCTGCTGCAGTCACAGTGCCTTCATTCAGTGGCAGTCTGCAGGACCAGTCATTTTACCGCCACATCAGAAAAACCAAAGTGCTCCTTCTGAATAACAAATTACTCACTGATGACAAGGATCATAGATCCAATGACTACACACATCATGAATACAATGAAAACCATGCAGCCACAATGAGTGTGGATAGAGCAATACCCCTAGTGTGCTGCTGCCTGGGCACTCTGAATGATAATAGACAATAGACAATAGGTGGAGGAGTAGGCCATTCTGCCCTTCGAGCCTGCACCACCATTCAATATGATCATGGCTGATCATCCTTAATCAATATCCTGTTCCTGCCTTATCTCCATAACCCTTGAATCCACTATCCTTGAGACCTCTATCCAACTCTTTCTTAAATGAATCCAGAGACTGGGCCTCCACTGCCCTCTGGGGCAGAGCATTCCACACAGCCACCACTCTCTCGGTGAAGATGTTTCTCCTCATCTCTGTCCTAAATGGTCTACCCCGTATTTTTAAGCTGTGTCCTCTGGTTCGGCACTCACCCATCAGCGGAAACATGTTTCCTGCCTCCAGAGTTTCCAATCCTTTAATAATCTTATATGTCTCAATCAGATCCCCTCTCAGTCTTCTAAACTCAAGGATATACAAGCCCAGTCGCTCCAGTCTTTCAGCGTAAGGTAGTCCTGCCATTCCAGGAATTGACCTCGTGAACCTACGCTGCACTCCCTCAATAGCCAGAATGTCTTTCCTCACATTTGGAGACCAGAACGGCACACAGTACTCCCAGGGCCCTACACTCCCAGTCTCACCAGGGCCCTACACAGCTGCAGAAGAACCTCTTTGCTTCTATACTCAATCCCTCTTGTTATGAAGGCCAGCATGCTATTAGCCTTCTTCACTACCTGCTTTACCTGCATGCTTACCTTCATTGACAGGTGCACAAGAACACCCAGATCTCTTTGTACTGCCCCTTTACCCAAATTGATTCCATTTAGGTAGTAATCTGCCTTCCTGTTCTTGCCACCAAAATGGATAACCATACATTTATCCACATTAAACTGCATCTGCCATGCATCTGACCACTCACCTAACCTGTCCAGGTCACCCTGTAATCTCCTAACATCCTCCTCACATTTCACCCTGCATCCCAGCTTAGTATCATCAGCAAATTTACTAATGTTATTACTAATACCATCTTCTTTATCATTAACATATATTGTAAAAAGCTGCAGTCCCAGCACTGATCCCTGCGGTACCCCACTGGTCATAGCCTACCATTCTGAAATGGAGCTGTTTATCACTATTCTTTGTTTCCTGTCAGCCAAACAACTTTCAATCCAAGTTAGTACTTTGCCCCCAATACCATGAGCCCTAATTTTGCTCACTAACCTCCTATATGGGACTTTATCAAATACTTTCTGAAAGTCCAGGTACACTACAACCACTGGATCTCCCTCGTCCATCTTCAGAGTTACATCCTCAACAAATTCTAGAAGATTAGTCAAGCATGATTTCCCCTTCATAAATCCATGCTGACTCTGACCTATCCTGTTACTACTATCTAGATGTGTCATAATTTCATCCTTTACAATGGACTCCAGCATCTTTCCCACCACTGAGGTCAGACTAACTGGTCTATAATTTCCTGCTTTCTCGCTCCCACCTTTCTTAAAAAGTGGTACAACATTAGCCACCCTCCAATCCGCAGGAACTGATCCCGGATCTATCGAACTCTGGAAAATAATCACCAACACATCCACAATTTCTCAAGCCACCTCCTTCAGTACCCTGGGATGTAGACCGTCAGGCCCCGGGGACTTATCAGCCTTTAGACCGAACAGTCTCTCCAACACCAATTCCTGGCAAATATAAATTCCCTTAAGTGCAGGTCCTTCAGCCACTGTTACCTCAGGGAGATTGCTTGTGTCTTCCCCAGTGAACACAGATCTGAAGTACCAATTCAATTCTTCTGCCATTTCTTTGTTCCCCGTAATATATTCCCCTGCTTCTGTCTTCAAGGGCCCAATTTTAGTCTTAACCATTTTTCTGCCTTTCACATACCTAACAAAAAAAGGAGCCCTTCAGTACTAAGCAGCAAAGGTATTAAGATTTGTGGCGATCAACTGCATGCTGCAGCTTCATCTTTATTGGAGGACAGTCATTCTGACCAGCTACACAGAGAGCATCTTATTAAGAATGGGTGTATGAAAAAGAATGGCAGAGCCAACCTTCACAGTCCCTTTCTCCTCATAGAATAATTTCAGAGCAGCACAGCAACTGGAACCACAATTCCTTGTTCACCAACAGTCCCACACTTTACCTCCTCTCAGTCAGTGACAAACACAATGTCTTGGGTTTGGAGCCAGACTGCAAGGGACAGGATGTCTGCTGAGTGAATGAGGGAGGTTGGCAGGTGGATTGCTGGAGTAGCTTGTGAGTGACTCAAGAATTAGGCTATTTTCGGGTCAGAGGATGAGGCTACATGTGGGCTGGAGGACAAGGTTGTGAGTAGGTCAGGATTGAGGCTGCGAACAGGTTAGAAAATAAGGCTGTGAGTGCATCAATGGACACAGAGTCATACAGTCATAGAGATGTACAGCATGGAAACAGACCCTTTGGTCCAACCCATCCATACCGACCAGATATCCCAACCCAATCTAGTCCCACCTGCCAGCACCCGGCCCATATCCCTCCAAACCCTTCCTATTCATATACCCATCCAAATGCCTCTTAAATGTTGCAATTGCACCAGCCTCCACCACTTCCTCTGGCAGCTCATTCCATACACATACCACCCTCCGCGTGAAAATGTTGCCCCTTAAGTCTCTTTTATGTCCTTCCCTTCTCATCCTAAACCTATGCCCTCTAGTTCTGGACTCCCAGACCCCAGGGAAAAGACTTAGTCTATTTACCCTATCCATGCCCCTCATAATTTTGTAAACCTCTATCAGGTCACCCCTCAGCCTCCGATGCTGTAGGGAAAACAGCCCCAGCCTGTTCAGCCTCTCCCTATAGCTCAAGTCCTCCAACCCTGGCAATATCCTTGTAAATCTTTTCTGAATCCTTTCAAGTTTCACAACATCTTTCCGATAGGAAGGAGACCAGAATTGCTCGCAATATTCCAAAAGTGGCCTAACCAATGTCCTGTACAGCTGCAACATGACCTCCCAACTCCTGTACTCAGTACACTGACTAATAAAGAAAACAATACCAAATGCCTTCTTCACTATCCTATCTACCTGTGACTCCACTTTCAAGGAGCTATGAACCTGCACTCCAAGGTCTCTTTGTTCAGCAACACTCCCTAGGACCTTACCATTAAGTGTATAAGTCCTGCTAAGATTTGCTTTCCCAAAATGCAGCACCTTGCATTTATCTGAATTAAACTCATCTGCCACTTCTCAGCCCGTTGGCCCATCTGGTCCAGATCCTGTTGTAATCTGAGGTAATCCTCTTCGCTGTCCACTACACCTCCAATTTTGGTGTTATTTTCAAACTTACTAACTGTACCTCTTATGCTTGCATCCAAATCATTGAGAAAAAGTAGAGGACCCAGCACCAATCCTTGGGGCACTCCACTGGTCACAGACCTCCAGTCTGAAAAACAACCCTCCACCACCACCCTCTGTCTTCTATCTTTGAGCCAGTTCTGTATCCAAATGGCTAGTTCTCCCTGTATTCTGTGAGATCTAACCTTGCTAATCAGTCTCCCATTGGGAACCTTGTCGAATGCCTATCTGAAGTCCATATAGATCACATCTACCGCTCTGCCCTTATCAATCCTCTTTGTTACTTCCTCAAAAACTCAATCAAGTTTGTGAGACATGATTTCCCATGCACAAAGCCATGTTGACTATCCCTAATCAGTCCTTGCCTTTCCAAATACATGTACAGCCTGTCCCTCAGGATTCCCTCCAACAACTTGCCCACCACTGACGTCAGGCTCACTGGTCTACAGTCCTCTGGCTTGTCCTTACCACCCTTCTTAAACAGTGGCACCACGTTTGCCAACCTCCAGTCTTCTGGCACCTCACCTGTGACTATCAATGATACAAATATCTCAGCAAGAGGCCCAGCAATCACTTCCCTAGCCTCCCACAGAGTTCTAGGGTACACCTGATCAGGTCCTGGGGGTTTATCCACCTTTATGTGTTCCAAGACATCCAGCACTTCCTCCTCTGTAATCTGGGCATTTTGTAAGACGTCATCATCTATTTCCCTACAGTCTATATCTTCCATGTCCTTTTCCACAGTAAATACTGATGCAAAATACTCATTTAGTATCTCCCCCATTTTCTGCAGCTCCACACAAAGGCTGCCTTGCTGATCTTTGAGGGGTCCTATTCTCTCCCTC
Source organism: Chiloscyllium plagiosum (assembly GCF_037043375.1). Lineage (NCBI taxonomy): Eukaryota > Metazoa > Chordata > Chondrichthyes > Orectolobiformes > Hemiscylliidae > Chiloscyllium > Chiloscyllium plagiosum. The sequence continues at coordinate 45,176,073 of NW_028270139.1, forward strand.
GTTACCCTTTTGTCCTTAATGTATTTGTAAAAACTCTTTGGATTCTCCTTAATTCTATTGTCAGGGAATGAATTAGCAAGCAGTGTCAGCCCTTTAAAGCATTGAATTCAAGATGGTGGAGTAGGCATCCTGATCCTGCGCAGCATATGTGTTAGTAGAGGCACAATATGTGTGTGGAAGGGAGTGAGGAAGAAAGTATGCCCGTGAGGGAGAGAATGAAGGAGTGTGTATGAGTATGAAGGGAGTTAGTAAGAGTAAGGTAAAACCAAGGACACTGGCAGATGGACAATGGTTATATGGAGGATGAATGCTAACACATTGAGAGAAGAAAGTGAGTTATTGATGTACTCCTCCAGGAGAGTTAGGACATGTGTGTGTGTGCCTAACCCCCATTGCTTAGCTCCTGCTTCCTCTCGCTATGTTTCGACTTGTCCCGGAAATTGAGAGGAACTATTTTTTCACTGACTCTTGTGCAATCATGACATATCTTGAATATCTAGCAGTTTGTGAAAGCTGTGAGATATCAATTTGAATCTTGCAGCAGTGCTAAGTATGGCAGATGAGGTGAAACATATGAATTTAGATATGAATGTGATTGATAAATATTGTTGGAATGTTTGGGCATGTGGAATGCTGGAATGTGGTGCTTTGAGTAATGGCTAATGCAAGTGGTGCATTTAGTAGAGTATGGCAAATAAAACTGAATTCACTGACGTCAACCTTTCTTTTGAGGTCATGAAATGATGACTGACATCGATTGACCTTATATTTGTTGGGCCTTCTGCTCCCAAATGGATACATAACATTTCTCCTCTGATAAGAAATCCAATGCACTTTTGAAAAACATTGGAGTGCATTCTTTTCCTTTCTGTGCCCTTTCTCACTGTTACGAGAACAGATTTCACTTTTTGTATGACACCCAGCATCTGTAATACACCCACTCCCGCCCCACCATTTCAGAATTTCAGATTTGCTTTATATAGTGCAATGAGGTTGGAATTTTGGACCCTCTCCTGATATGTGTTGCCAGTGAGCCATGTCTTTAGCTCTGGTTGCATGCAGAACTCATTATAATTATAGATTGCACCATGTTCAGCACTATTCACAACTCCTCAGATTCTGAAGCAGTCAATTTCTAAATATAGCAAGACCAGGACAGGCTCAGACTTATCAGTGGCATGAAACACTCACAAATATCAGGTAACGACCATTTCCAGCAAGTGAGAATCTTAAATCCGGTGGAATAATCATTGCTGTATCCAATACCATCAATATCTTGGGGGTTACCATGAGCCAGAAACTGAACTGAACAAGACCTTTAAATATTGTGAATACAAGAGCAGGTTAGAAGCTAGGAACTCTGAGATGGGAAATGCACCTGCCAGAACCTGTCCATTTTCTGGATTAGTGGTGCTGGAAGAGCACAGCAGTTCAGGCAGCATCCAAGGAGCTTCAAAATCGACGTTTCGGGCAAAAGTCCTTCATCATTTAGCCAACAAAGAGACAGGCATAACTGGGGCCCATATGTGTGCCCATGGCTACCCCTTTGGTCTGGAGGAAGTGGGAGGATTCAAAGGAGAAATTGTTAAGGGTGAGGAGCTATGCCTGTCTCTTTGTTGGCTACGTAGAGAAGTTGATCTTCCTTAATTACACCGGCACCACTCCCCACCTCTTCCTCCGTTACATTGATGATTGCATTGGTACCACCTCGTGCTCCCGCGAGGAGGTTGAGCAATTCATCAACTTCACCAACACATTCCACCCTGACCTTAAATTTACCTGGACCATCTCTGACACCTCCCTCCCCATCCTGGACCTTTCCATCTCCATTAATGACGACCAACTTGACACTGACATTTTTTACAAACCCACCAACTCCCACAGCTACCTGGATTACACCTCTTCCCACCCAACCTCTTGCAAAAATGCCATCCCGTATTCCCAATTCCTCCGCCTCCGCCGTATCTGCTCCCAGGAGGACCGGTTCCACCATAGAACACACCAGATGGCCTCCTTCTTTAGAGACCGCAATTTCCCTTCCCACGTGGTTAAAGATGCCCTCCATCACATCTCGTCTACATCCCGCACCTCCGTCCTCAGACCCCACCCCTCCAACCATAACAAGGACAGAACGCCCCTAGTGCTCACTTTCCACCCTACCAACCTTCGCATAAACCAAATCATCCGCCGACATTTCCGCCACCTCCAAACAGACCCCACCACCAGGGATATATTTCTCTCTCCACCCCTTTCCACCTTCCGCAAAGACCGTTCCCTCCATGACTACCTGGTCAGGTCCACGCCCCCCTACAACCCACCCTCCCATCCCTGGCACTTTCCCCTGCCACCGCAGGAACTGTAAAACCTGCGCCCATACCTCCTCCCTCACCTCTATCCAAGGCCCTAAAGGAGCCTTCCACATCCATCAAAGTTTTACTTGCACATCCACTGATACATTTATTGTATCCGTTGCTCCCGATGTGGTCTCCTCTACATTGGGGAGACTGGACGCCTCCTAGCAGAGCGCTTTAGGGAACATCTCCGGGACACCCGCACCAATCAACCACACCACCCCGTGGCCCAACATTTCAACTCCCCCTCCCACTCTGCTGAGGACATGGAGGTCCTGGGCCTCCTTCACCGCCGCTCCCTCACCACCAGACGCCTGGAGGAAGAACGCCTCATCTTCCGCCTCGGAACACTTCAATCCCAGGGCATCAATGTGGACTTCAACAGTTTCCTCATTTCCCCTTCCCCCACCTCACCCTAGTTCTAAACTTCCAGCTCAGCACTGTCCCCATGACTTGTCCGGACTTGTCCTACCTGCCTATCTCTTTTTCCACCTATCCACTCCATCCTCTCCTCCCTGACCTATCACCTTCATCCCCTCCCCCACTCACCTATTGTACTCTATGCTACTTTCTCCCCACCCCCACCCTCCTCTAGCTTATCTCTCCACGCTTCAGGCTCACTGCCTTTATTCCTGTTGAAGGGCTTTTGCCCGAAACGTCGATTTCGAAGCTCCTTGGATGCTGCCTGAACTGCTGTGCTCTTCCAGCACCACTTACTTCAGAATCTGGTTTCCAGCATCTGCAGTCATTGTTTTTATTTCTTAGAACCTGTCCATTGTCTACAAGGCATATGTCAGGAATGTAATGGAATACTCTCTACCTGCCTGGATGAGTGCAGCTTCAACAACATTCAAGAAGCCCAACACCATCCAGGACAAAGCAGACTGTTTGATAGGCACACTATCCAACACCATAAACATTCACTCCCTCACTACTGAAACAGAATGGCAGTAGTGGGTAGTATCACTGTTGCTGGATCAAAATCCAAGTACTCACTACCAGCATTTTGGGTATCCCTACACCACAAGGACTGCATTGGTCCATGAAGGCCACTCACCACCAACTTCTCAAGGGTAATGAAGGGTGTGCTGGCCTGGCCACTTGCACCCACATACTGTGAATGACTAAAAGAAACTAGTAACCAATACAAAGTTGACATGCTGCTTTTCAATCAATGCACCAGGTTAATTGTGCATCACGATACTTGTGTCTGTTTTGTGAATTGTTCACTTTAGCACTTATTCAGTTCACCAGTATTTGAGAATTAAAGACCATTATCTATATTTTGCAATCCTTTTTTTGTCATTATGCATTTATTTTGCTATTACCTCACGAGTTAAAGCAAGGGTTTGGCCAATTAGTGCAAAAAGGAGTAGGTCTTGTGGAACCAAAAAATCATAACTGAGATACTAGATATAGTCCTTTGCATTTATCTTCACTAAAACAGAGTATACAGCCCATGTCTCTGTGAAGGATGAGGCATTAGTGACATTGAACAAAACAAAAATACATGAGAGGGATTTACTTTAAAGGTAGGCAGTATATATGTCGAAGGGTTACCTTGCCCAAATAAGATTTATCTTAGCTTACTGAAGTAAGGGTGAAAATCCTGGAGGTCTGAATATAATCTTAAAATCCTCCTTTCGATGTTGGGGTGGTGATAGAAAACAAAAGGTTTGCAAATGTTAGTGCCTTCTGTATAAAAGTAGACTTGTGTAAACCTGGCTGGTACAGGAAAGCAACTTAATATCAGGCCTGCAGAAAATCAAAGAGATCATAATCTAATATGAAATTAATTGACAACAGAAAAATATGCATAAATTGATGAAATTCAACATGGATTTGTTGAAGGCCAATTTTATTTGACTAATCTGATTGAGTAATTTGATAAAGTAATGGCAAGTGTTGCTCGGGGTAATGTGGATGATGCTATTTGTCAGGATCTCAAAAGGTGTTTAACAAACTAACACCTAATATGTTTTTGTTTATAATATTGACACCCACAGATTAAAGGAAAGGTGACAATGTGAATATAAAATTAGAGAAGCTGAAATTAATTGTAAATGACTGCTTGTCAAAACTTGTGTCAAAAGTGCAGCCTGGGGCAACAATGAGAGCTGGTCCTCTTTTTGATATATATTAGCGACTTCAATTTGGATATACAGGACATCATTTTAAAGTTTGTCGATGGCACAACACTAGAAAATGTGGTAAATAGCAATGTGAATGGTAACAGGACATAAACAAAGCTGTGAATTGGGCAGACATGTGACAGACGTGATTTAACACAGAGATGCTGCTAAATTTTACACTTGGTCGAAAGAATAAAGAGAGGAGATATGAAATAAATAGTCTGCTTTTAAAGAGGGTCCAGAAGCAGAGAGACTCAGTGGTGTATATACAAATATTTGAAGGAGACAGGATAAATTGACAGGGTACTGAAATTAATAGTGGGGTAGTGCACAAAAGCAAAGAAAATAGATTAGATTCCCCACAGTGTGGAGACAGACCCTTTGGCCCAACCAGTCCACACTGAGCCTCTGAAGAGTAACCCACCCAGACCCATTTCCTTCTGACTAATGCACCTAATATTATGGGCATGAAAGCATGGCAAATTCACCTGACCTGCACATCTTTGGATTGTGAGAGGAAACCCGGAGCATCCAGAAAAAACCCATGCAGTCACAGGGAGAATGTGCAAACTCTACACAGACAGTCACCCGAGGCTGGAATAAATCACAGGTCCCTGGTACTGTGAAGCAGCAGTGCTAACCACTGAGCCACCATGCTGCCCTAAAGAGGCTGTGTTCAAATTTATAAAGTAACTTTAAGGCACCCGCTGGTATATCATTCAATTCTATGTAATAGATATTAGGAAGGATGTCAAAGCCTTAGAAAGGGGACAGAAGAGATTGATTGAGACTGGAGAAGTTGGAACTGTAATCCTTCGAATGGAAAGAGCTAATAGGAGACTTCCAAGGTGTTCAAAATCATTCAAAATTTTGATATTGTAAATAAAGAGAAACTACTTCCAGTGGCAGAACTACTAACCAGGACATACATTTAGATGATTGAGAAAAGAATTCAAGGTGACATGACGAAACAATCATGAGTAGGTATGATTTGGAATGCACTGCCTGCAAGAGTAGTGGAATCAGAGTCAATGATATTTTTAGAATGGAATTGGATAAATCCAATTGTAGGGCTGTGAAAGAGTGAGCTCAATTGGATAGCTTTGCCAAAAGGCTGGCACAGAAATGATGGGATGAATGGTCTGTTCCTATGCTGTAATCCATGATTGTAGCAAACTCCTCATCTATATCATTTATTGCTCAAATATATAGGATCCAATTAATTTCCTTGCTACATGCTGCATGGTTTCTTTTAAAGCTTAAATGCTAGCATTTACAATGCAATAAACTAAAGATAATAACACTTTAAAACTGTCTATATTTGTGAAAATTTACAAATTACAATTCAAATCATGATAAATTCCAAAAGAAGTGAAATCTTAACATCTCAAGCTGAATTCCTCACAAGAGAATATTCTTGTTAAAGTTAACAGTCTATTTAGGACAAACAGTTATTTCCTTATCAGAAATTTATGTTTAAAAAGTGTTTGGACATAAGACAGATACATAGTTTAACCTAGCCTTATAGAGACTAGGTTGAGGTCATGCAGACCAACATTTTAGGAAAGATTTTCTGGCATGCAGCTAGTCACTGTTACCCTATTATTAGATTCCAGTCACTAGACTATGTTAGGTACATGGTATATAAAATGCAGTTATAGAAATTGAAACATCACACTAGTCATTATAGGTCAGTACTATGCTATAGTAGCAGTCACAATGTTTGTATAATGAAGCAGCCCATACTAGATAATATACAGATGTAGGTGGCATGTAGCAAATAATGTTCATACCTCATATATGTCGCCTTGGATGACTGTCTGTGTGGAGTTTGCACACTCTCCCTGTGTCTGCGTGAGTTTCCTCCGGGTGCTTCCAGTTTCCTTCCACAATCCAAAGATGCACAGGTCAGGTGAATTGGCCACGTTAAATTGTCCATGGTGTTGGGTGCATTAGTCAGGGTTAAATGTAGAGGATTGGGTTGGGTGGGTTGCCCTTTGGGGGGCGGTGTGGACTTGTTGGGCCAAAGGGCCTGTTTCGATACTGTAGGGAATCTAATCTATATATCCAAGTAATGACCCTCATAAAAAGAAAATGCCAATCTCTCATGGATCTTCAACGGTATTAACAGCACAAAAGCTGCCACTAAATTAACTCTGGCATCTTAAGGGTTGCTAGAGTCCAGAAGTTGAATGTTACTGACCGTATTAACAACAGTAGGGAAGAGACTAGGTGTTCTGCCATGTTTTCTGAGAATGTACAACAATGCTGATCCAGCTAGCAAAACACACATCCCATGAATGTGTAAAAAGTAATGTGACATGACGATTTGTCACCATCTTCTCAGAAAAAGTAGGGAAGGGCAATACATCTAGTCTTCACCATATTTGAGAGCAGGGAGGCCGTATCTGCAAATTTAGGTCATTGGTATTCCATTGGAATACTGAAAGAATACCACTCCTTAAGCTATTGTAGCTTATATCTAGTAAAAAAAATCTTTGTCACTATTTTCTCCCACCTGTTTCATTTTGGTAATTAAAAATCAATATTTCAATTACACAAGAAAATAACAAGAGTTGAAAGTAGGCATTTGAAATTTCAAAAATAAAAACAATACTCTCCAAAAACTCTTTGGTAAGGATAAAAATTAAAGTAATCATGGAATTAATAACACTCTTTATGACAATTTATTTCACACTGTTCTCACCTTTTTTACATGAAATTCCTAATTTGTATCCAAATATAAAATTATAGCTGAACACATTGAAATATTTCCCAGAACATTTTTTTTAAAAAGCATTGAATTACAGGCAATGCCTGATTTCCTCACATCTATAGTTTATAATTAGAAGCTTTCTAACATCTATTTCTTTTCCAGTAATGTAGGAACTGGAGGTATCACTATAGACAATGATAATACTAATATCCAAGATTCTTAAAATCCAAACATGATCAAAATCTGAACAGAGGTTCTATTTCAGAAAATGAGTTTCCTACTACAAATCTTTACCATCATTAACAGCTTCCGTTTCTACCTCTTTAGAATTGCTTCACTCCACTCCTGCCTCAGCTCATCTGCTGGTGAAACCTTAAACAATGTTTTTCTTACTGCTGGAGTGACTATTCCAATGCATTACTAGCCAGCCTTTTTAACTTTCCCCTCTATAAACTTAATGGCATTTAATACTGCACCCTAACTCATACAAAGCTCCAAATATCCATCACTCTGTGTTTTCTGAATTAAAGAGTTTCCCAGCTTAGCGGTGTATTGTTTTCAAATATCTCTATAGATTTTTCATCTCACCTCTGTAATCTTCTAACATATAATGCTTTTCAATTTCTTTGACCCTCTAATTCTAGCCTCTTGAGCATCCCAAATTTGATTGCTCCATAATTCAGCCAGTTGAGACCTTAGCTATGGAATTGTCAATATAAATCTTTCTATCTCTCCAGTTCATTGCCTTTCATTAAGACACTCCTTACAGTCTACCACTTCAATCATACTTATATCTCCTACCATGACTTCGTGTGACATTTTGTTTTGTAACACCCCTGAACTGTACTTGGGACATGCCATAATGTTAAAGGTGCTACATGAATGCAAATTACTATATACAATACATCAGAGTGTAATAAGTTTATGGCCAAAGTTTTCAGATTATGCATCTATTAAAGCTTTATTTCTGAAAGATATATGAATGTAATGAAAATAATTTTACAAAACTACATACATTATCTAGGATCCTAGCCCTAATATTTTCCTTATGACCTCTTCCTTTAAGCTCAATATTTTAAAGGTATCTAATCTTCCATACCTTTTGCAATAGTAACATTTTTCATTATCTTAAGTTGCTACTATTACAACTAGGTGAGAAGGGGTTAGATAACTCACCTTTTCTCCCACTCCCTATTTGATGATAACACATTTTTACTTTATTATTTAGGGAAAGTATGTTTTGCCAGTACGCTATTCATATTATGAGGTTGTGAAGAATCTACTCAGACTGATTTCCTGAAGTGAAGCAAAGAACAAGGTCAATTTATGAAACTACTTCAAAGCTAAGTAATGCAACAGCCTTCTTAAAATCTCAGAGATTTGCCTCGGCCTGCACATACACAAGTATAGTTGGCAGATTATGAGGATAAATGTGCAATGATTTTTCAGTCCATGAAAGTTAGAGCAAAGCAAAGTCAGTTGTTCCTTGACTGGTCTTAATGTGATGAGTTCAACTCTGTAGCCATTTAATTCAGCTATTCCCCTGGATACAGTTGTATGGAACAGATTTACATACTTTAAAACATTTCAGCTTGCAATTGGTTTTCTCTCAGGGATGTTTGTCAGCCTTGCAGAATCATTTCTAAAGAGAGAAAGTGAGAGAAACAAGTTTATCAGCCTGTCTTCAGTTCAGCATTGTCTCTCTCTCGCTTCATAAGGTGCCCTTTAACTTCTCTGCTTATTTGTATATTCCAGTGATTCTATTAGTTCATACTTCAAAACAGGTAATTGCACTTAATTTTTCATTGCAGAAACAATTGAAAGGTTTCAGGGTGGTTCAAATCATTAGGAAATGGAATCTTTCACACTCCCTATACGTTTAATTATCTGTTTTCATCCTACTTGGTGCAATTAAAAATTATGTAATTTTCAATAGCCAGTCTGACTGGCAGTCTCTTTATGACCAAACATAATTGCCTAAAGAGCATCTCCGTTTTGTTTTAAAATATGGTCAGGAAAATTAAAATAATATCTTTAAAAAGAAATGCATCCTGTAATGCAGTTTATAACATGTTTTCTCATTACTAATGACATTATTAATTCAAAACATGATTTATTTAACTTTAGGAAAAATAAAGGCAAGCAGTGTGCTTTGAAAGCAACAACTACAATTTCTGCCAAAGTATGAACTATACCTAACCTTAGCAATGCATTCAAGTCATACAAGTATCTATAAAACAGTTCTGACGAAAAGTCACTGGATTCATAATGTTAACTCTGCTTTCTTCCCAGAGATGCTGCCAGACCTGCTGACTGTTGCCAGCAATTTCTGTTTTTGGTTTCTGCAAAACAGAGTTTTGCTCTGAAAAAGAAACATTAACTTGGTTTCTTCTCCAAAAATGCAGCCAAACTGTTGGGTTTACCAACACTTTCTGTTTTTATTTCAGATTTCTACATCTACTGTATTTGGCTTTTATTTCTCTGCAAGGACACTTACCCTGTTCTCTTTCCCATGTTCTTAAACAATAATCTTCCGTTGATATTCCATCATTTCAGACCCCATGATTACTAGCAACACTTCATTTTTATTTATTCCTAATTTGAAATGCATCAATCAAATTGCAGTCACAGAGGCATGGATATGTATGGCACAGAAACAGACCTTTCAGTCCAACACATTCATGCTGACCAGACATCCTTAATGAATCTAATCCCATTTGCAAGCATTTGGCCCAAATCCTACCTATTCATTGACCCATCCAGATGCCTTTTAAATGTTGTAATTGTGCCAGCCTCCACAATTTCCTCTGGCAGCTCATTCCATATATGCACCACCCTGTGCATGAAAGTGTTGTCCCTTAGGGTCAAATCTTTCCCATCTCATGTAAAACCTATGCTCTCTAGTTTTGCACTCCCCTTCCCTGGAGAAAAAACCTTGACTATTCACCCTGTCCATGCCCCTCATGATTTTATGTACTTCTATAAGGTCACCCCTCACCCTCGAATGCTGCAGGGACGATAGCCACAGCCTATTCAGCCTCTCCCTGTAGCTCAAACACTCTAATCCTGGCAACATCCTTGTAAATCTTTGCTGAACCCTTTCAAGTTCAACAACATCCTTCTTATAGCACACAGTACTCCAAAAGTGACCTAACCAATGTCCTGTACAGCCACAACATGACCTTCCAACTTGTATACCTAATGCACTGACCAATAAAGGCAAGCATACCAAATGCTTTCTTCACTCCACTTTCAGGGAATGATGAACCTGCACTCCAAGGTCCCTTTGTTTGGCAACACTCCCCAGGACCTTACCATTAAGTGTATAAGTCCTTCCCTGACTTGCCCTATCAAAATGTAGCACCTCACATTTACCTAGAAGTTACTCCACCTGCCACTCCTCAGCCTATCAGCCCATCTGATCAAGGTCCCAAATTATTCTATAATATCTTCTATTTTTGTGAAATGCTGTCATTTTACTCATTAAGAACCAAGGATATTAAGAAATTGTGGAAAAATGTAAGATTGTGCTTAATTATACCCAAATAAATCAATTGAAAGTAATGGCAGTGCATTATAAGTACTTTTAAATGACCAGTTCAGATGTATTATAGCACATCTCTGCAGGTATGGTGAAAAAGCAGGTAGGACTTACACCCAAGCCTTCTGGTGCAGATGCACGGCCACTATCACTGCATCACAAAAGCCTGTTTTCATGGTTTTAAATCAACCTGTTCAGGTATGTTATGTCGCAAGTCTGGGGCAGCTAGGACTTAACCGTCTGTCCCAGAGGTAGGGACACTACCTGTGCACCACAAGAGCCTTTGGCAGCACACTGCACTGGATGAGATTACCGACTCTCCCTTACAACCTCCCCCCTAAGCTGAGGAATGGTGACCCTCAGGTTAAACCTTCACAGGTTGTCTCTCCCTCTCTAATGAGAGAGCAGCCCTATGGCCTGGTAGGACTATTTTGACTTTACTTTTACTATAATGTCCTGACACATGCTTTGAAGCTCTCTTATGGCAACTCATTCCGAGATTATGTGAAGTGTGATAGAACGTTGTGCATCTGAAGTAAAGATTGCAGAAAATATACTGATCTTAATTTTGGTCTGTTTTCTTGTAGATTTAGCACAGATTATAGCTTCCAAGTTAACAGTTGCGTTTATCGAAACTAATACTTTTGAGTTCTTGTACAAAAGTTTGAAATCGGCTTCCGCCCCATTATCCTGTCATTTCATAAACAGGCCTCAGTCAGAGTGCACATGCGCACGAAGGTGAACCCATCCATAGATTTAGAATTGACTGCAGGCAACAAAACTGCAGAGGGGCGACGAATGAGGTTTTAGAGACTGCTTGGATAGAGTTTGGGAATCTCTGAAGAACTGTAAGAACGGAAGCGCGGCTTTCAATTCTTAAAATACAACTTTAAAAATCACAAAACACCAGGTTATAATCCAACAGGTTGACAGTATTTGGAAGCTAGCGTTTCCAAATAAACCTGTTGGACTATAACCTGGTGTTGTGTGATTTTTAACTTTGACCATCCCAGTCCAACACCGGCACCTCCAAATCATAAAATACAACGAATCGCTTTCTGAACTTGGCTAATGCCACATTTCCAACCAATCCTACATAATTTCACCACTTACTTTGCAGTTCGATATCACTGATGGAAATCCCGACGAATTCACTTCTCGAAATTCCGGTTGAAGCATTTGGAGACTCCGCGGGTTTAAATACTGTCCGGCATTTTATGCCCAGGAAGAACAATCAATTGTTGGGTGACCTTAGCCAATAGGTTTATCCCCATCCTAGTCCTGCTGAACTTCCACTTCCAAGAGCCAGCTCCAAAGACTCCACTTACATTGTAGTCTCTAAAATGGAGAAAACTATTTGTAATCCCCGCACCAACTGACTCCTCCACTTCATCAGGAGACAGTTTTCCCTTGATTTCTCGAAGTAATCTCACGCGGAGTGAACACGTTGACGGAAACACAATTGAAAAGCAATAAATGTATGCATGTCTTGTCACCGACAGCACTTTTGCAATGGAATATTAATTCTCTAATTTTTTAGTAATGTGAAGGGTAAAGACTTGCATCTTGTAACGGGAAAGGAGGTTCTCGTATCGGTTATCGAATGCGCTTAACCATGAAATGTTGTGTGGACTCCTGGTTGAAGAACCATGGGAAATGTTACAGCGAAGTTTATGTGCTGCTTAGAGGAACGTAATAATGCAGAGGGTGAGTGGCAGTTCTCTGAAACCTGTTTAGATTGTGCCTAAAGGGCAGTCGTTCTAACTCGACATCAATCATTATGTGGAAAGATTAATGTCACTCTATTTCGGACACTATCGCCTCAAAGGATCGATGCTAGGAGCAGACACAAAGCAGGACGTTGTACAGTTTGGGATTAGTTTTTGCAATTAAATTATCTGAAAGTTCAGTCACTTCGACAGCTGCAGTTCAAATAGTGAGTAAACACTTATAAATACTTGCCAAGAATATTAAACCTCTCTCTTTCATTGTATAAGAAAGCCATCAATAAATTCCATCACTTAATGCATTTATAAGGCAATCATTGATGTTTTAACTTCACGAGTAAATCCTAACATTTGTCCGATTGTTGTGGATTTTTCCTAACTAAATTGAAAGCTTCCCGTTGGATTAGCTCTTGATAGACATCCGAAAATCACAGGCTCGATATGTGCTTCTGTAAATTGTCTGTTTAGTTTCTCTCGCCCTGAATAAATAGAAACAGGATTATAAGGGTGATAAAAGCGGTTTTTCTCCAGGCAGCGACATGCTGACGCCGTCCCTGTTTACTCCATTAGCTCCATTACCACTGACAGTGAGATCCCTACTGCCGATTGGCATCGGGCAACAGACAATGTCCACGACCAACAGCTCCCCACATCTAGACTACAGTTTAAAATATCCTTTACTCTCTATTAGTCACGTTTCCACCCACCCACCCCGCCTCAAGAATAACGATGCGTGTAACTAACTAACGGTAACAAAAGCAAAATAATCTGTTTGAGAAGAAGGGCCAATTGGAAATTACAGTGCTGGGCAACATAGCTGAGTCATTTGTAAAACACTTAATGGGCCCTTTGGGGCTCTTCCATTCATAATAGCCGAGTTCTGAGGGTTGTCATAATCACAGCAAAGAGCACAGCCTCAAAAAAATTAAGTTCAGCGTCTGACAAATCTGCCCTGTGTAATTTATCATTTACTTAAAATTATATACTGTGAAAACTGACACAAGGAGCTAAATAAAGTGGGGTTTGGGGGTGTAAGAAGCTCAAGTACATCAGAATTTCTCACAGCAAACAAAAATCAGTCGAATCATGTTTCTGAATCATATTGAGATCAGTGAAGGTCCTTTGGCCATTCCTATTAGTGATAACATCAATGATTGCAAAGCAGTTACCATGAACCGACCTGCACATCCCCCAGAAATCTGCACCACGCAAAATACTCATGAGTAAGCATTTCAAAACATCCTGCCATGTCTTACAGAAAATAACAGCAATAAAACCCGTATTTATTTCCACCAGTGACTCGTGTTTAATTGACATTAAGGTTTTATTGCTGCTCCCCACGACCAATAAACGCCTCCAGCATCAGAGCGAAACAGCGGTCGTGTGGGTTTTGTTTGGATCTGCATTGTAAGTACCAAATAAAACATCTCGGTTATTTTAATAATCATCGCAGCAAGTGTAAGTCACTGGTGAAATATTGTGTAAATCGCTGGTGAAATGTCTTAAAGATTGCTATAAAGGCGGCTTTTTATTAATTTAAATCTAGTTTAAATTTATGTGTCGCCGACATCTTCATCACAGAGTTCGTCCGGTTGCCCGTGATGTGCATTTTTCTGGTGGTATCTGACTGTGGCTGGCCTTTGACTTCCTGTTGTAAACTGGACTCAGGCAGCGAAGGATGTGAGCCAGTATCAGTCAAATACTTAAGTTAAAAATCACACAACACCAGGTTATAGTCCAACTGGTTTAATTGGAAGCTCCGAAAGCTAGTGCTTCCAATTAAACCTGTTGGACTGTAACCTGGTGTTGTGTGATTTTTAACTTTGTACACCGGCATCTCCAAATCCTGACTACCGATTGAATACCGCCAGAATCGACCATACAATAATCACCTGAATGGCGCCTTATCACGTCCAAAGAGCTAAAAATGCCGAAACATATTTGGGATTAAGACGACTGAGATGGAAATTGAACTTCCATCACGTAATGTAGAGCTGCCTCAAACTTCCTTGCGAATCCTAGACATTGCAATTTCGTGAAAGTGCTCTTATTTGCGAAAAATTGTGGACATTTAAACATGACTTTATCAATGAAATAAAGCTCCATTGAGTCGGTTTCACAATTGAATGAACACACTGCTTTTATTAGAGATTCAAACCTTACAAAAATATTTCTGTCAGTGACAATTTCAAGAGGTTACTTTTTTTTTCCCAAAAGACATATCAGAACCGGTTTTGACACTGGGACCAGAGTTACGCCTGTTTAATGAGTCAGGTCACCGAAGGTACACATCTGAACGGCGTTCGAGTTTTGCAATCAAACACATCCAAGCATTCGTTATGAACAGACGGAAGTTCTAAAAGAATTAAAATACCATAATAAATAAAACGACGAGTTCCTCGATTTATTTTGCAGAAACGTCTTACCATTCCCAGGAAATTCAGGCTTCTTAAGTTAGTTCTACGTTGAAAATTGCTGGCATTGTCGGCAGCTGTCTCTCACTCTTATCCGCAATCCTTACCAAGTTCGGATTCCATGCAAAGAACCTTGCAGAGCCGAGACTCCGGGGGTTTGGTGAGCCTGAGACTGCGCTGCCGAGTAATTCCCGTTGCCAACATTAAAATTCATGCCCATGTTGACGAAGGAACTGGCAGAAGCGGTCTGCTGCATTGTAGCCACGCTGGAATACATGCAGCTGTAGTCTCCGTCACAGGTACCAGTGCTGTAGTTGGGATAAGTGGGGTAAATACTGTAGCTGTACGGCGCCACGCTGACATTATACGGTGAACTGTAAGAAGGGGACGCTCCAAGGCAAGGTTTCCCGTCCCTTACCAGCACAGGCACAGCAACCCGGCGAGGAGCTGGGGGCGCTGCTCCCAATTCCAAGTGTTTATCCTGACGCTGCCGCTTGCATTTGTACCTGCGGTTCTGGAACCAGATCTTGACCTGCGTCGATGTCAGTTTCAACACATTTGCTAGATGATCTCTTTCTGGGGCGGACAGGTACCTTTGCTGCTTAAAGCGTCTCTCCAGCTCATAGACCTGAGCCTGAGAGAACAGCACTCTCGGTTTGCGGCGAGCTCTCCTCCCAGAACCTGCAGCAGCATCGCTCCTCCTGGCTTCGCGTGTCGCCTTTTTATCCATCGACTTTCGTTCTAGATTACAACACACACAAGGACGTTAAAGATCAGGCCGGATTTAAAACAAAAACCCAAGGAAGTGCTGATGCTGTAAACCAGACACGAAAATAAAAACAGAGAAGCTGCTGGAAAAGCTCAGCTAGTCTGGCAGCATCTGTTGCAGAGAACTGAAAGTTTCGGGTCCAGTGACCCTTCCTCAGAACTGAGGCTGCCGGACCTGCCAAGCTTTTCCAGTAACTTCTGTTTCAGTTAAAGATTACACCGGGGAACGGGCGTTTTAAACCCGCGCCGTTGTCGGTGTTTAAAATGGAGTTTACTGCTCTCGTTTGAAACTCAGTTTAAAGCTTGCTGGCGTTATGGCTTGTTATAGAGAACTCCCCTCCCCCCCCCCCCCCCCCCCCAATCTGCGGGCTCCTGGTTTTAAAAATTTGCATCATTTACTCAGATTGTTTTATATTTCGGTGCTCACTGAACAACAGTAAAATCAAACCACTTCGCTAAGTTCCAGCTAATCTCGGGGTCTGGTTGATGAAGTTTTCATGAAAATATACAACATTTGCGCTACATCTGTACATTCCTCACACCCTAGCTCATTTTAATAAACTAGAGACGGTCAAACACTATTCGAGTATTCAGGAACTCACATCACGATTGACCATATATTGTCGACATCTTTCTCTGTACACACTAAATGATCGAATTGTAACCGGATTGATGCTGTTCCATCGCTTCACTGGGTTCTATAAGTGCCCCTCCCCAGTACACAGCTCTAGTACTGCACATATTCCTGTACTGTACACGTCCCCAGTACTGTACACGCTCCTATTCTTGTCGACATCTCCAGTACGGATCCCCAGCACTGTACATATCCCCACTACACATCCTCAGTCCTGTGCACACCCCCAGTACACATCTCCAATACTGTATAGACCCTAGTGCTGTAAACAAGCCGGTACATATGTCCAGTATGCATTCACAGTACTATTCACATCCCTGTACTGTACACATTCCCAACGCTGTATACATCCCATATTGTATACATCCCAGAGCTGGTGACATCTCTGTACTGTACACGTCCCTGTATTGTACACATTCTCTGTAATGTATACATCCCTGTGTTATACACATTTCCTGTATTGTACACATTCTTTATAATGTACACATCCTTGTATTTTACGCATTCCCTGTAATGTACACATCCCTGTATTGTACACCTCCCTGCATTCACACATTTCCTGTATTGTACACATCCCTATACTGTACACATTCCAATATTGTACATTTCTTGACCTGTAATCTTCTTCCCGACCTCTCCGCCCCCACCCCACTCCGTCCTATCATCCTCACCTTAACCTCCTTCCACCTATCGCATTCCCAATGCCCCTCCCCCAAGTCCCTTCTCCCAACTTTTATCTTAGCCTGCTTGGCACACCCTCCTCATTCCTGAAAAAGGGCTTATGCCCGAAACGCCAATTCTCCTGCTCCTTGGATGCTGCCTGACCTGCTGCGCTTTTCCAGCAACACATTTTTCAGCTCTGATCTCCAGCATCTGCAGTCCTCACTTTCTCCTTGTACATATCCTTGTACTGTATACATGCCGAATACATACATTCAGTCATATACGCACACATACTGCGCGCAAAAGCAGTTTGGGCTGGAAGAGTAACATTACAAGAACTTTCAGACCGGATACATACAGCGACATCGATTCCAAATAAGACATGCGATAAATTACCCGCTCAATGGACCCCAAATCCGGTCATTTTAATAATCATTGCGACAAGTATAAGTCACTGGTGAAATATTGTGTAAATCGCTGGTGAAATGTTTTAAAGATTTCTGCAAGGGCGACCTTTTTTTTAGTAATTTAATCTAGTTTATTATTCGATGTCAGTTAGTCAGATTCAAAACCACCAATGTAAGTGTCTCTAGGCATCGATTAGCTAGTTTGTTTTCTCCAGCTCTTTCCATTGTCAATAATCGCAATTTTTAATGTGCTTTAACTCTTTCCAATGCCGGCTTTAACGCTCGGGTAAACTACGTGAAGTGAGTTTCTGTTCACTGATAATCACTTGTGGGCCATTCGCCCACCTGTCAGTGTATTTACCTGGGCTGTTGCTATGAATGGCGATCTCCATCCGTGGCTCGCCGCAGTTCGGGTTATCAGTCACACTCACACGGGCTGGAAATGCTGCATTGCTCTTCTGGACAGGAGGTTTGATCAGCTCATTGCCAAGATCCGGGAACACAGTGTATTTGGGTTGATACGCTTGCTCCAACATACAAGAGGAAGGCAGGACATCCGAAGTTGCGCCCGCATGATCTAGGATCCAATGCTTTTCATGGCGATGTTCCAGGTTTAAAATATCCTTGACAGAGAATGGGGTGCTCGAAGCTGCGGAGCTTGGAAGCATCTCGGGGTAACTCCTGGGCGGGTACAATGTTTCTAAAGTGTTAGGAGAACCGGTGAGCAAACCCAGCCCGACATCACTGTTTCAATGACGCAAATTTGAATGGGCTTTACTCCGTTAAGGGGTGACTGACGTTAACAGAGGCAGAGCTTGAAATCTTCCAGTTACATCGAGAGATTTCTATTGGCCAGGAGCCTTTTATCCTGGGCGATGGGTAGAGGCCAGATTTCCTTTTGAAGAATGCAATTGGGAAAAGATTTCTTCAAAGCCCTATAGTATTGCCTTTCCCTGGACACACTGAAATGATACATTTGCCATTTATCCGTTTCTGCAACGTTCTTTATAAATAAAATCCGTTTGATGATGTTGTAAACAAGGGCAATTATTCAGCAAAAGCGCCTGGCACTAGCCATCTATTACAATGAGAATAAACAGTTCAAGCCGACGAACGCACATAATTCATTTCACAGGCGCTTCGAGGAGTTCCAAAATTCGGTAAATATTTGTCCGATAAATATCGTAGAACTCACCTCAGCGGTAAGACGGATGAGCTGCGATTTTCAAAGGGGAAAGGCCATCGCGATTCTCGCAGAATTTCCACTTGGGATTTCCTTCAGGGACATTGAAAAGGACGCGAAATTAATAGAATGAATGTTGTTTTTCACTCGAGATTGCGTTTTTTTTCACATTGAGAGACTTCACGATGATTTCACCGTTTGTCCCGTTCCTCAGTCTGAAGATTGTAGCCAACGCATTGCCTTTCACGAACACAGACGTCAGTACATTCCCTGCTGAGTTAGATTGCGGCTCCAAATGCAACAGCAGGTCCCGCGATCCCTCCCGTACGCTTTAAGAGATCCGTGCCATCGAAAAGGATTTATCTAATCTTGAGAAGGTGCTGGCACTTTTAAATGGGCTGCCTCACTGTGGGAACTTCAAGAGTCAATTGAAGGATGTTCTCAGATGAAGAGCAGGGGGTTTAAATTTGTCTGCAATCTCCACTCATCTCGGAAAAGGGGGAAGGAGAGACTCGCTCTAATAGGCTCTAAGTGCTGTAGTTTGGCCCAAGCAAAAAAAATCATAAAAAAGATACTGATACATTAAAGATGTCTGTTTATTTCTGTACTTAGAACTGAAGAGGTTTTAATAAGCTCTCCTCAGTGTGTTCCAATTTGAAGAATGATAACTATAGTAATAAATTTCTCCGCAGAGGGAAAATAACGTTTTGGCAGAATTTTGGCAAATACCACAAATTAAAATTGCACACTGAATTTCATTCAGCGAATGGCATACAGGCAACACTGCTGATGACTGGTGTCATTAATGCGGGAGATGAGCGGTCATTAAAGGAGCGAGCCGCTGTTTTAATGGTTGATTTTGTTACAGATAGTGTTCCGGTGGGTCACAAGGCGTGATAAGTGCTGCCCTGCAGTCTCTCCCTCAGTCAATTAACATTTTGAAAAGGAAGTTGTCGCGCTGCGTGTCTGCCTTTCTATCTGAGTAATTAAAAGCTAGTTAGTTTCAGAGAGGAAAGAACGAAAACCATGTACCCCCGCCGTGGTCACATCGCTTTCAGCCGCTGACCTCTGCTTAATAATGCAAAGTTGAGGGAATTTCGTAAATGTACGAGAGGACAAGGAATATTAAAATGATTTTGACAGAAGTTCATAGTGGAACTACAATCTAGCTACAGAGCGCTGAGTTTGCGTCTGTTGGATTAATCGTGGTTTGAAATGCCCAGGTTCCAGATTGTACTGTAGCTGGCAGCGCATGACCTGCCTCTCTCTGGGGTTTGTGACTGCAATGAGAATGAGATTTTGGACATTTGCTCTAATAGCTAATACGGCCACAAATCAAACCAAGGAATGGGACAAATTATTGCAGTTGCAGAAACCCTTTGATTTGTGTTTTTGTTTCTCTAGTCCTCAATAACCCTCTATTCCTCATTCATTACTCAAAGTATACGCATTTCACCGAGACTCGCGTGATTTAATTTTTGGAGATATGCGATTATAAAAATTCACAAATAAAAAAAACAAAGGCACGTGGAGAAAATGCAATGGTGTAGAGGGCATCCTCATAATGTGGGTTACTTGACGCTGTATTACTCTGGAATTATTATTGAATGCAAAACCTGCGACTGAGATCAAACCGAATCTTGTCCGCCAAAATCATCTCTCTGTACAATTTTGTTTGTCTGGTATGAAACTACCGACATATTCAACGATTCATCCGTGAAATGTTTGGTCATGTTATTAAGATCTTTCGTATTACTCCGTTTGTTGTGTCCACTGTTAGAACCAGGTATTCTAAGAGTGCAATTTCTATTAAACAAACGGTGAGACTTGCTATTTACCACGAGGGTTTTGTTTTCCGGAAAATAACGTTGCGAGTTGACACTAATGTTACAGGCTATCTGATAAAGAGTTTTGTTTTAGACTGACGAAGCCTCCATCTCGATTGGGGTGAAGTAATTGCCAATCTTTACCAAACCATAGTTGATGTTGACTCTTTTCCTCTGATGTCTTACGCATAATAAGTAAAGCAAAACCAAACTTCGTCAGGTTCGGCGGCAGTTTCTCCTTGAGTTCATGAGCAGTGATATTGATAAATAAAATCCAAGAGCACCCGATAAAAAACACATTATCAGCCAAGCATTAATGCCTTTATCAAACAGATAGCGAGGCTTCGGCTTCAATTAAAATTCCTTTGACAAAAGTACTGACTGTGCTCAATGATAAACTGCGGCAGTTTGCTGATGGCGAGAGTGCAGTGTGGAGCTCTCGGCGGCCTCGCTGTTGGGAATAGCTCACTCGCGTGCAGGAGTCTGCCCAGGAAGAAAGACAGACAAACGATAAGGCTGGGACAGCCAGAGGCCGACGAACCGGCCCTGTCCAAAGCAACAAGCAGTGACCCTCTCCTGCACCGTCAACAACAAATAGGCACACACCAAACAAAAGCAATGAGACTTCACAACTTGTCGCCGGAACATGATGAGCGAACGCGACAGCATAGCCCCCTTTCCCTTTGACTTCTGCAGGCGAAAGAGTGGTGCTGCGGACCACGGAGAGTTGTCAGGAGAACAGAGTGGGTCAGTCCTAACATAGAAACTGGCTTCCAGTGGCGGAGCGTTTGGGGCTGATGGATGCTGGTTGATTTTGCCCAAGAGTTGATCTACTCCCAACACAGGCACCTCTTTCTCCGAAAGTAAACACATGCCCAAATGTTATTTCGCTGTTTCATTTCAAGAAGATTAATAACAATCCAGATCGCCTTCTCGCTTATTAAAAACAAATCTGAAAAAGTTTGTGTCGGTATTATCTCCTGTTCCAAAATCACTAAAATGTGCACGCTCTAAAATCCATCTCATATTGTTTATACAGAACTTTAAAATGACAATTCTCAATCAACAATTTATTTTTAAAATGATTTTTGAAATTGAAGTGTTTTACTTAGCCCTAATCTGGCCACTGAGGGAAGTGAGCGTTCGACATATCCTTCCCCATGTTAATTTGTTACAAAATAGCTTATCTAGAAAAGAAATGTCGAACTAAATATGTGACTAAATCGGGAAATATTAAAAATAATGCGCATTTTGGAAGCCGTTTCTATATAGTTTACTGTCACAGCTGATATTCCAAACAGTGTATCGTAATTTATACACGTCCACAAAAGTTGTTTTTGAAATTAGCTGAATGTGGGACATTGAGTTTTTAATTAGTTTTAAAACACACGGACTGTACCGGATTTAACGTCTCAAATATGATACAAACATTTGACTTAGAGCAACATAAATGAAAGCCCCCATTGACCATATAAATTACTGCTAGTAAGAAGTTTGTTCGGTTGGTTCTAGGGGTGGCTGACAATGTCAATATGTGAGAAGATTTTACTACTTTATCAGTCACATCTCCAAGCTGGCCCCCATGTTCGGTTGCGCTCTGGGACGCATCTATTTCATGCGGCTGAGATAGGAGAGAGGAAGTCGCCACAAGCATTAAGTGTCGGGCTATTTCTTTTCCGCCCTCTTTAGCTACTGTCAGTCAACATTTCAGAGCCAGCAGCTAATCACTGACCCGGCCATCAACATTTTCCCAGCAGCTGCTAGCTGGATGGCCTCCCGTGCGTTCAGTTCAATCAGCATAACTCACTCAAACATAGGCGAAAGGAAGCTCTCTGGGTTTCACAGCAGTCCAAATGCAGTAGTGACTCATGAGAGCGAATCATGTCCTGTGCTGGACAACTGGACATTGAAGTCATTTTACATCTGCTGGGCGTTTGTTTTTAAACCGGGCGCTCTGAACAAAAAAAATACTGAAGTTGACGCAGACACTCAGAGAAGTACCTCTCACCGTGCTGTAATTGTAAAGACGGGGATCACTTTAGGACCGTTTATTATGGTGAGCTCTTCCATAGTGCAAGCTTTTACATAGGATATTCTGCACTGAAACAGGCCATTCGGCCCAACCCGTCGATACCAGAGTTTAAACCAACTGTAGCCCCCTTCCTCTTCAAAATCTGTCAGTGTAGCCCTCCTATTCCGTTCTCTCTCATCTACTTGAGCCGCTTACTTTCAATCATCTCCGTACCATTCACTTGTGTGATACTGAGTTCCACAACTTCACTAGCCTGGGTGAACAGTCGCTTAAACATATGCGTGTGATATTAATACAACCTATTCCGCACCCATTAAATGCACTTCAGATTTCTGTGGTAAAATTAGATCCCAAGACGCATATTGTACATTTCAGAAGGGTTGTTATTTATTGAACTCAGTAACTAACATAAATTGATATAGATCAAATGTTAATACAGAACATAGGGCTCATTTAAAAGACTTTGGGGTGCAGTGGTAGTATCCCTAAGTCTGTACCAGGGAGGCATGTGTTCAAGCCCTATTTACTCCGAGGTAGGTCATTAGGCGACGGAATAGGTTGGTCACAAACATGTATCGGACTCACTCGTGTGTGAATGTGCTTTTGGATAATCTGCTGCATGGAAATGGCCGAGCTTAATAAAAACAGTAAAACGTGCATTTGGGAATATAAAATAACTCAACCATTTTGTTACTGCATTGAGACGAAATATGTTAATGCTTTTGGTAAAAGCAAACATTTCTGAGATGACACCAGAACTAAAGGCGGTACTTGTTTCATTAAAATATTGACATTGAAGGAGTTTGCAGCTGCACAGAACGAGCTGTAAATCTGGAAATGGGGGGGGGGGGGGGGGGGCAGGGAGGGAGGAACTCAAACATCACAATTACTGGAGAAATGGTACAGAGCAAATTTCTGCAACTGCTGATTAACAAGTGCCTATGCCCTGATGGATTTCATCCTAGTATCGTGGGATACGGCGATACGGTGGCACAGCAGTTAGCACTGCTGCCTCACAAAACCAGGGTTCCCAGGTTCGAATCCAGCCTCGAGCAACTGTCTTGTGGAGTTTGCACCTTCTCCCCGTGTCTGCGTGGGTTTCCTCCCACAGTCCAAAGATGTGCAGGTTAGGTGAATTGGCCATGCTAAATTGTCCGTAGTGTTAGGTGAAGGGGTAAATGTAGGGGAACGGGTCTGAGTGGGTTGCTCTTCGGCGGGTCGGTGTGGACTTGTTGGGCCGAAGGGCCTGTTTCCGCACTGTAAGTAATCTAATCTTAAAAGAAGCTGCTCGAGAGATAGTTGGTACTTTGGTTTTAATTTCCAAAGCTCCCTAGATTCAGGGAAGAATAAGAAAAATAAATTCAACTCCTTTATCCAAAAAACGAAAGAGGCTGAAGGAACCTACGGACGTTTAGAGTGACATGTGGCATGGGCAAAATATTGTTGAAGAAGCTAAAGCATGACACTTCGAAAAGTTCGAGGCAATCAGGCAGAGTCAACAAAAGAAAATAGAACGGGAAATCGTATTTCTACTGGAATTCATGGAAGAAGTGCCATTCACTTGTATAAAGGGGAACTGATGGATGTACTGAACTTCAGATTTCCAGAAGGACTTTGGACATAAAATGAGGGAAGTTATGCTTCAGTTCTACAGGGCATTGATGGGATAACATCTGGATTATGAAATGCAGTATTGGTCGCCTTATTTAAGAACGGATGTAAATGCATTGGAAGCAGGCAAGGCTTGTATCCACTGGACTTTCGAAGAGTAAGAGGTGTATTGGTTGAAACATAAGATTGTGAGATGACAGAGGGGATGAGGAAAGGGGGTTTCCCCTTGTGGGATAATCTTGAGCTTGGGGTCACTGTTTAAAAATAAGGGTTCACAATTTCAGGTAGAGTGTTTTAACAAATGTCACAGAGTGTGTTTGCAGTTCCCTTCCTCAAAAGGAGGAGGGTGAAAGATAACTGGAGGTATGCGAGAATGTGAAGTGATTGAATCAGTAATCATCTGATTGAACTGATGGAACAAGCTGAAGAGGCCGAGTGGCCTATTCCTGATCCTAAGTAATATGTATGTACTTGTGAATGCACGCACTTCATATTTATTTTTAATTGTTGGAATCGCGGAACAATGTTTTGTGCTGTTCAAAGTGAGATAATGTGATAGTAATTTGTGTAGTACCAGAGCACTTTTTAGCATCAATCACTCCCAGCCCATAGTATTATTATAACAAAACGACGAGCACATTTTTACTGATGAGATACACAGTGGAAAATAAATTGAAACAGTTGCTATGTTGTCTTTGCCTGCATTTGTCTCATCCCCAAACCGCCACCCCCTACACACACACCATAATTCATCTTTTTAATGGTAAAATTAATCTAGCTAATTGTTTTCTTTCTGAAAAAAGATTCATCTATCGCCTCTTGAGTCTCACCTCTCCAATTGTGAGTGACTCTCAACCACGCTCAAGGTCTAGAATTTGAGTCTCTGAAACGATGCATATCTGAGAATTTTAAAAATCACACAACTTCAGGTTATAGTCCAACAGGTTTAATTGGAAGCACTAGCTTTCGGAGGGCTGATGATGGAGGAGCGGCGCTCCGAAAGCTAGTGCTTTCAATTAAACCTGTTGGACTATAACCTGGTGTTGTGTGATTTTTAACTTTTTGTACACCCCAGTCCAACACCGGCATCTCCAAATCATATCTGAGAATTGATCAAGTAATCGATAGACAACTCAAGCTGCATGTCCATGTTCTGGTTCAGAATTGCCACCACTACACAAGTTAACGTGTCCAGAGTAGAAGCTAATTTGAATTTAAAGAATCACAAACTATATAAGTTATAATAGATAGTAAACGTACAGTTGTACAGTTGTACAGAATAAATTCCATTAAAATGTGACATACGGAGAGGGAAATAACATATTTAATGATGTCCGGAGACAAGCAGTCTAACATGTGACAGTGGTGGGCTATATGCTTGAAATGCGTTTGTAGTCAGTTTTGCTAAAATACAAAAAGAATGTCTTTAGTGTTGAAAGTGACATCTTTTCTCACCTTTGGCAATCTGTGTTGGCACCATTGCTAGCTGACTTGAGGGGCAATCGGGCTACGCCAGTATATCCGAAATGAATTCAATGCTTCTTGTTTCTGTCTTCCATACGAGTTATAATCCATGCGGAAATTTGAGTGCACCCACATAGGAAACATTGATCTGGGTTGTATTTGAAAAGGAAACCCATTAATTCCAAATATTCTCACTGTCGAAACAATTCTCTTCAACAGAGTCGTTCTGTTTACAGGAAAATCGACTACATTGGTTAAAAATAAAGTGTGGAATCCATCAAACAGAAGATTAATGAGTCTAGCGGTTAGAGAGCGATCTTTAAGTATTACTATTTCCAAGGTGTTGGATGAATATCGGTAAACAAGGAGATTAGTGACTAACTTTTATTTTATTAAAAAGAAACGTTGCTTTTGGTGAGGTACTAATGAGCAGAAGACATGACAGCACCGACGAAGACTTTTGAACACTTCGCTTCGGACAGATAAGTCTTTCAAAAGTTATTATCCCCAAGAGCTTTATAACGCGTACTCGCATTTAGGGCACTATCGATGTAGCAGCTCTCAGTGATACAAGTCACCACCACTTTAATATCAATCTCTTCACACTTGACTTGCCCCGCGTAAAGCTCGGACCTGCAAGAAAGTGCGCTCGTTAGCAATAGCCTGTGAAAAGTCTGTCAACACTTATCTTTATGAACCGATTAAATAATTAATTATTGTCTATGTATTTAGATAAACGTATTCACGGTTGATTGAATTGTGCACTTAAAATAGAAACGATACCAAACGGCACACACTGATTTTAGTCGTTCTATAACAATCTAAAAACGTGACAGTTGACACCACAAAACACAGTGGCAGGACTGAAAATATACTCATGGGATAAAAGCGTCTCTGGCTACCTTTATTCTCAGCTATCTTCCCCCCATAATCCCGCCCCCCATTTATCTCTCCACCCCCGAGGCTCACAGGCCTCATTCCTGATGAAGGGCTTTTGCCCGAAACTTCAATTCTCCTGCTCCTCGGATGCTGCCTGACCTGCTGTGCTTTTCCAGCACCACACTTTCGACTCTGATCTCCAGTCCTCACTTTCTCCCAGCCTTTATTGCCCATCCCTAAGTGCCCAGAGGGGAGATAACAGTCACGTTGTTGTGAGTCTGGCCTCACATAGAGGGTGGATCAGGCAAGGACGGTAGATTTCCTTCCTTAAAGGACGTACAGTGACCAAGGCAATTCTAATCCTATTTGCTAATATGATGTAATTGTAGTTGATAATTAAAAGAAAATTATCCAAAGATTAAACGCAATGTGGAAGCATTATTAATAATTTATCAAAACAACTTTACGATATTTTTAACTTGGATATTAAGTTGCCTGTGCGTAACAGAATGGTCAGTGATTACTTTGTGGTTGGGTTTTTAGTAGCAGTGAGAACGAGACAAATTAGAAATGTAATAGCGGGGGCGGGTCAAGTGGTGAGTGGGGAAGCCTGCCTCATTCCACCCTCAGATATGGGAAAGTTCCCGGAAGGAACTGGGAAGGCTTGTTTGAGGAAGACATTCCCAACACGCTGCTTTCTGAGGCCCTCAGTCTCATCTCGCAGTCATTGGCACATGGTGAGTTAGACATGCAGGGGATAACTGTGTGCTGCGGTGGCCCCCAGAATAATTTTCTCGAAGACAATCTGTACTGATTTAAGTGACCCAGTCTCAGGATGGAAGGAATTTACTGATAGTAAGGCCCTTCCTTTACTGCTGACTAGCCTCCTCCTAGACCCTTATCTTCTATCATCATTCACCTCTAGCATGGGATCCAACAATGATAAAAGCAAATTACTTCGGATGCTGGATCTGAAACCAAAAGAGAAAATGTTGGAAAGTCTCAGCAGGTCTGGCAGCATCTGTAAGGAGAGAAAAGAGCTGATGTTTCGAGTCTAACTGACCCATCTCCTTACAGATGCTGCCAGACCTGCTGAGATTTTCCAGCGTTTTCTCCTTTGGATCCAACAATGATCCTCAGCTTCAGGCCATATTTACTTCACCCACAATATTTGCATTCAATCGGGCTGCTGACCTCCAATTGGCTGGATACTCAGTAGATGGGACTTCAGTGCCCAGCGTCCCTCATGCTGTGAAGAGACCTGCTACTGGCCTGTCAAGAGGAATGTGGTGCAGTGGGACATCTCAAAAAGAAGCAACATTGAATGTTTGTTGACACTCCAACTGACAGCTGAAACCTTTGCTACCTCCACTAGATTCTGTCCCATGTTTCTGCACCCCCTAGAAAAAGATTTTTAAAAATCTAAACCTCACTTATTGAAGAAGAGCAGGGCATTTCACCCCTCCTGATTAATATTATTGCATTTTAAACAAAAGCAGAAAATTACTAGAGAACCTCAGAAGCATCAGTGGGAATGAAGCAGAATCAATGTTTTAACTCCAGTGACTCTTCATCAGAACAGTTAAGAGAGAGGAAAAAGCAGCATTTATGCTCTGGGAAGAGCGTGCAGCAGGTCAGCATCACTGTGAAGCAGGCTGGGAGCAGCGGGCAACAAATCAGTTTCTTCCCACAGTCCAAAGATGGATATGTTGAGTGGTTTGGCCATTTTAAATTGCCCGTAGTACCTTGGGTTGTGTGAGTTAGGCGGCTTAGTCGTAGGAGATGCAGGATTACAGGGAATAAGGTGAGTGGTGGGATGGATGTAGGTGTGATGCTCTTTGGAGGGTTGATATGGGCTTGATGGGCAGAATGGCCTGCTTCCGCACTGTAGGGACTCTATGATTCTATGGTTCTGAGGAAGGGTCACCAGATGCAAAACATTAACTTGATTTCTCTTCACAGATGCTGCCAGGCCTGCCGAGCTTTTCCAGCAATTTCTGTTTTAGTTTCTGATTTACAGGATTTGCAGTTCTTTCAGTTTCTCCCATTCTCTGCTGCAGCTGAAGTTCAGATGGGTGAAGGGGAGAGTTGAGTGGATAGGTGGAGACCGAGCACACAGAAAGGGATAGGTAAGCAAGGAGATAGGCAGGAGGCAGGAAGAATACAGTAATCCAGGCAGCATCAGCAGGTGGAGAAGCCGACTTCTCCATCTCTGATGCTTCCTGGCTTGCTATATTGTTCCCTCCTCCTGCCTGTCTACTTTGGATTTCAGCATCAGCAGTTTTTTTGTCTCTGGGTAAACAAGGAGATAATCGATAACAGGCCAGGACAGAAGAGAAGTTGACTAAGTGGTAATGAACAGCTAAGAGCTATGATGCTGCCAAACCACTGAGCTTCTCCAGGAATTTATATTTTTGTTTCAGATCTCCAGCATCTCTCATTCTT
This sequence comes from Chiloscyllium plagiosum, assembly GCF_037043375.1. Classification (NCBI taxonomy): domain Eukaryota; kingdom Metazoa; phylum Chordata; class Chondrichthyes; order Orectolobiformes; family Hemiscylliidae; genus Chiloscyllium; species Chiloscyllium plagiosum. The sequence continues at coordinate 45,204,866 of NW_028270139.1, forward strand.
TGTTTTGTTATCACGTTAGTTTGTGGGACATTGCTGCCCATCATTTAGTTGCTGGATTTCTTCCATTGCAGTAGTGGCTGCAATTCATTGACTGAAAACTGTTTTACGATGTTTAATGTTATGAAGGGTACTACATAATTGTAATTTTCTACTGTTTGCTTTAATATATTTTAACAGTGGTCCCCTTTCATTGCGCAATGACTCATTGTCAGTATGTCAGTATGCCTTTAACAGAGATGTTTTGGATTTTAGACTGCAGCATAGCATGTGACCCTGAGGATATAAATGTCTAATTCTCTATCCTACCTTGGATCACTGGGCAGTACTAGAAGTAGGCTTCTCTGTTGTAACATAATAGCTTAATGTTAGCCCAGGCATCTATGTGCTTGAGAAATGTAACATCCATAGAATAGAATCCCTACAGAGTGGAAATAAGCCCTTTGGCCCAACAAGTCCACACTGACCCACCTAGTCCCAACCCATGACCCAGCATTTCCCATGGCTAATGCACCTAAACAGTCCTGAACGCTACGGGCAATTTAGCATGGCCTATCCACTTAACCTGCACATCTTTGGACTGTGGGAGGAAACCCACGCAGATATGTGGAGAATTGCAAACTACACACAGACAGTTGCCTAAGGGTGGAATTGAACCTAGTTCACTGGTGCTGTGATGCAGTAGTGCTAACCAATGAGCTATTGTGCCACCTTATTCTCGTGTCATTCTAAACATTGATATGCTTATGACCTGTTGTCAGTTTGATCTTTTCTCTACAGGAACATGGAATTTAAGAACAGGAGTAGGCTATTCAGTCCTTCCAGCCTGCTCTATTAGTCAATAGATGTGGTTGATGGGGAGTGATCTCAACTCCACCTTCAATTGTGCATAATAATTAGTTATAATAAATGTTTATTCCTAGCTGAACAGGTCTGTATATAAAACATTGACTACCAGGAAAACAGAGCAAATTTATTTTTGATTAGAATACAAAGGTTTTTTTTCTGTTGGTGGTGGCAATGGCCTAGTAGCATTATTGCTAGACTGTTAATCCAGAGAACCAGATAACGTTCAGGGTCCTGTGTTCAAATCCTCCTGCAGCAGAAGGTGGAATTTGAATTTAATAAATATCTGGGATTAAGAGTCTAATGATGACAGTGAATCCATTGGTGATTATTCAACAAACCTATCTGGTCCCTTAGGGAAGGAAATTGCCATCCCTATCTGATCTGCCTGACATGTGACTCCAGACCTATGGTAGTGTGGTTGACTCTTAATTGCCTTTGGGCAATTAGGGATGTGCAATAAATACTGCCTAGCTAGTGACATCATCACCTTTTGAATGAATAAAACAAAACAAATTGCTAAAGTTGCCTTATTTAAGAATACTAAGGTGCACTCTTGAACTGAAACACAAAGCAGTGCAGTACAGAAAGTTAGAAGGTTAGAATGCTTAGTTACTGACAGCTCATACATTAATAGCAGTTTCTTGTTATAGTGCCTTTGTTTTTAAAGATGGAACAAAATCATAATTGAATTGACACAAAGTCAGAAACACACATGTTAAGGTAGTGCAGTGTGTTGCTTTTAAAGAAGAATCATGGATAGCAGAAACATCATTATAGATTGGACATCCAATAATACCTTTGCAGAATTACAACTATTCAAACAACATATTCAGCTCTATTTCACAGCCAACAAAAGTCAATCCAAAGAAAAGAGCTCTAAAAGTTTTGCTTGCTATTGACAAGGATGGGCTTACAGAGTTATTACATCTAGTCTTTCCATGAATGATAATAAAGATCCAAAAAAGATCTCGAAGGTTCTTGAAGACCAGTTCAAGGTAAGAATTAAATTTGGGATTAACAGACTCCACTTCATGCTGCACAGACATCAAGCACACAAACCTACTGACCACCATTTGTCAGAAGCATATGTAGCAAAGGACATGACTAAGACATTTCTGAAGAAGAGCTGTCAGAAGGGCTCATTGAGTTAGTCATCACTGCACACCAATTAAGTTTAAGAAGGATCTTTTGGGCACCAGTATTGACCATATCGTTGATGTATTAATTGAGAATGGAGGCAAGATATGAAGTCATAGTTGCAGGCCCACAACAATTATATTCTTTGGGTGCAGCCAACACCATTGTTACATTCAGAAAAGTATGTAAAATCATAAACATTTTAACAGATGTGGTTTGTTGCACCTGTGAAAAATCTTCTCAGCTTTTCTAGATACCTGTGAAGCATATCACACCGAGGCATATCTGAGTATGCATGCGAAGAAAATCTGCTTCCAAAGGCCAAGCTGGATCCCAGAATAAAACATAGATGACCAACAAAATGGAACAACACCACAACAATGATAGCAAAGACATACTAAGAAGCTACATAAGCACAAACACACAATCTAGGGTCTAAGTTAATCAAGTGAAAGGCTAATTTCATAAGATGACAATGTTTTCAATATTGTTAGTCTCGTCCACTGTGCTAATGGTATAAGGCAATCTGATGTTTCTACAATCATTAATATCATATGTGTTGAAAAGATAGGGCAACACACTAGAAGCTAAAAGAGTAATGGGAGTTTGTGCCAACATATTACCACTATTCATTCTGAAAGACATATACTACTGCCTACAGGAGAACATCTCAAAGCATATAATTAATCACCAATTCCAAACAATGGCAAATACACAAACTCTTCTTGGCTTCCTGAGTTCTTATGCCTGGCGGATACCAATGGTGTAGCCGTGGCAGGGCTATCAATCTCTACAGATCTCGGTATAGTCACCATTCATGGGACTGAGGCCACATTGTGACAGACCATATATGATGCAATAATATATACCACTGATCTCAAACATATTTACCTGGAAGATTTGACTCTATCTGCAATTTTACGTCTGATACAGTATTGCTTCTTAAAGATGGCATAACCTTCTTGACTGATCTTCCAAGGAAGTACATTATGCACATCCATGAGAAGCTTCACACAGAACAGAATGAGAGAGAGTAACATGATATCATTTGAATGGTTGCCCACAATGTAGATTGGTGTCACTCCATCATCTTGTTTTAAAGAAGGTTTTGGGTGTAATCCTTCTTCAGGACTGGGCTGTGTGTAAAGAGAGCTGCAGATTAAACGGCAGAGCTGGGGTTGAGGGAGGGGTGGGGCAGGGTGGTGAGGTGGGGATAGGTGAATACAGGTAGAGGTTCTCCCACTCCCCTTCCAGATACCAATTCCTCCCATTGCCCAACCAAGTCATACCTTCTACCTGTCTTCACCTATCCCCACCTCACCACCCTGCCCTGCCACCCCCTTTTTCTGCAACTCCTCTTACACCCACCCCAAATCCTGAAGAAGGTTTACACCTGAAATGTTGACTTCTCCACCTCCTGATGCTGCCGAGCTTGCTGCGTTCTTCCAGCCTCCTGCTTGTCTACCTTGGATTTCAGCATCTGCAGTCTTTTTTTTGTCTCTAACCAAGAAAGCAGCATCAAGTTGTTAAAAAAGTACAAGTAGACAATCATCAGATCCGGATAAGTTGTCAAACCTCCAAAACAATACATTGATATTTTATCTTCTCCAGTCTAATTCTACAGGCCTGAGATAGAATCATAGTCATAGAGATGTACAGCATGGAAACAGACCCTTCGGTCCAACTCGTCCATGCCAACCAGATATCCCAACCCATTCTAGTTCAACCTGCCAGCACCTGGCCCATATCCCTCCAAACCCTTCCTATTCATATACCCATCCAAATGCCTTTTAAATGTTACAAATGTATCAGCCTCCACCATTTCCTCTGACAGCTCATTCTATACACGTACCAC